>NC_084580.2:25490000-25600000 GCF_033978685.3 Nerophis lumbriciformis
GTTTTAGGGACTAAGGTGCCCTAAAAAGGACCCTATTCCCCATCAAGGTCTCAAAGGACACCCAAGCTTTTCCCTTAAAACGGACTCACCCCTAAAAGTCCAGAGGGATGGGAAGGCAAAGTTGAGTTTTACGGACTAAGGTGCCCGAAAAAGGACCATATTCCCCATCAAGGTCTCAAAGGACACCCAAGCCGTCCCCCAAAACGGACTCACCCCTAAAAGACCCAAGGGATGGAAGGCAAAGTTGAGTTTTAGGGATCAAGGTGCCCTAAAAAGGACCATATTCCCCATCGAGGTCTCATGGGACACCCAGGCTGTCCCAAGGTACCCCGAAACAGACTCACCCTTAAAAGTCCAGAGGGATGAGAAAGCAAGGTTACATTTTGGGGACCAAGGTGCCCTAAAAAAGACCATATTCCCCATCGAGGTCTCAAAGGACACCCAAAGGTACCCCAAAAGGGACTCATCACTAAAAGTCCAGAGGGATGGGGAGGAAAAGTTGAGTTTTAGGGACCAAGGTGCCTAAAAAGGACCATAATTCCCCATCAAATTCTCATAGGACACCCAGGCCGTCCTAAGGTACCTCAAAAGGGACTCACCCCTAAAAGTCCCAAAGGATGGGAAGGCAAAGTTGAGTTTTAGGGACCAAGGTGCCCTAAAAAGGACCATATTCCCCATCAAGGTCTCAAAGGACACCCAAGCTTTTCCCTTAAAACGGACTCACCCCTAAAAGTCCAGAGGGACGGGAAGGCAAAGTTGAGTTTTACGGACTAAAGTGCTCTAAAAAGGACCATATTCCCCATCAAAGTCTCAAAGGACACCCAAGCCGTCCCCCAAAACGGACTCACCCCTAAAAGTCCAGATGGATGAGAAAGCAAGGTTAAATTTTGGGGACCAAGGTGCCCTAAAAAATACCCTATTCCCCATTAAGGTCTCAAAGGACACCCAAAAGTACCCGGAAAGGGACTCACCACTAAAAGTCCAAAGGGATGGGAAGGCAAAGTTAAGTTTTAGGGACCAAGGTGCCCTAAAAAGGACCATATTTCCCATCAAGTTCTCAAAGGACACCCAGGCTGTTCCAAGGTACCCTAAAAGGGACTCAACCCTTGAGTTCATTGGAATTTTTTTTTTTGGCACTATTACTCGGTAAGGTTGTTTGCATTGGGTCATACAAGTAAATTCTGCACATGTATCCATTCACAGCTTAATTAAAGGTCATTGACCTGAACTACATCCAGGTGGCGACATAAAAGCGACAACAAAACTGTCAGATTATTAAAAAGGCGGAACTGGCAAGGTTCTCATACGTCCTGGGTTTAAAAGGACTACGCTGTAACCAAATAGGGAAACCGTGCTTACCTTCTCCTCGTGGTGTCCCAGGATGATGTCGGCGTGGTCTGGGTACTTCTGCCTCAGGTGGTCCAGGAACACCTCCTTCTTCCTCGCCACCTGCGAGTGCTGACTCGCCACACTCTGGTTTCTAGGACGCGTGGCGGGAGAGGCGGGAGGTCCACCGGGGTCCGGGAGCAGGTTGTTGTTGGCGTGACGCGTGCTCGCTGGCTCCGACTCACAGCTCAGAGCCGAGGAGCAGGGGGCCAGAGACGGGGTCCCGGGGTCTGGACAAACATAAACATGGATGACTACAGGAGGAAGAATTCATAACATTGATTCAAGTTCATCTAAACACTGACAGTTTTTAAGTCAAATCCATTCAAATTCTTGGGGACCCAAAAGGGTCCCACTCATGAAAGTGTTAAAAATATATATTTTTTAACTTTTAATGCTTACTCTATCGATCAACTTCAAATTTATCTGTCGATATGAAATTATTTTTTTATGTTTTGTGCCCTTTTTGTTAAAGAAGACCCTGTTTTTATGGCAAAAACACAAAATACGCAAAATTTCCCCCACCAAAATATGTCAAAGTGTAATATTTGATGTGAAGTAATTAAAACCTTAAATATGTCAATAATTCATAACAACATTGATTTTGAATCATTATTATTTTTTGAGCAATGTTTTTTAATTTTTTAATCCCACTAAAATTCTTGGGGACCCAGAAGGGTCCCACTCATGAAAGTGTTAAAAATATATTTTTTTTAACTTTTAATGCTTACTCTCTCGATCAACTTCAAATTTACCTGTCGATATGAAATTATTTTTTTATGTTTTGTGCCCTTTTTGTTAAAGAAGACCCTGTTTTTATGGCAAAAACACAAAATACGCAAAATTTCCCCCACCAAAATATGTCAAAGTGTAATATTTGATGTGAAGTAATTAAAACCTTAAATATGTCAATAATTCATAACAACATTAATTTAGAATCATTATTATTTTTTGAGCAATGTTTTTTTATTTTTTAATCCCACTAAAATTCTTGGGGACCCAAAAGGGTCCCACTCATGAAAGTGTTAAAAATATATATTTTTTAACTTTCAATGCTTAATTCTCTCGATCAACTTCAAATGTATCTGTTGATATAAAGTACTTTTTTATGTTTTGTGCCCTTTTTGTTAAAGAAGACCCTGTTTTTATGGCAAAAACACAAAATATGCAAAATTTCCCCCACCAAAATATTTCAAAGTGTAATATTTGATGTGAAGTATTTGGAGTCTTAAATATGTCAATAATTCATAACAACATTGATTGTAATTCCTTATTATTTTTTGAGCAATGTTTTTTTTTTTTCTCACTAAAGTTCTAGGGGACCCAAAAGGGTCCCACTCCTAAAAGTGTTAAAAATATATATATTTTTTAACTTTCAATGCTTAATTCTCTCGATCAACTTCAAATTTACCTGTTGGTATAAAAGTACTTTTTTATGTTTTGTGCCCTTTTTGTTAAAGAAGACCCTGTTTTTATTGCAAAAACACAAAATATGTAAAATTTCCCCCACCAAAATATTTCAAAGTGTAATATCTGATGTGAAATAATTAAAACTTTAAATATGTCAATAATTCAAAATAACATTAATTTTGAATCATTGCTATTTTTTGAGCAATGTTTTTTTTTTTTTTTTTTTTTTTTTTTAAATCCCACTAAAATTCTTGGGGACTTAAAAGGGTCCCACTCATAAAAGTGTTAAATATATATATATATTTTTTTAACTTTCAATGCTTAATTCTCTCGATCAACTTTAAATTTATCTGTCGCTATGAAATTATTTTTTTATGTTTTGTGCCCTTTTTGTTAAAGAAGACCCTGCTTTAATGGCAAAAACACAAATTACGCAAAATTTCCCCCACCAAAATATTTCAAAGTGTAATATTTGATGTGAAGTAATTAAAACCTTAAATATGTCAATATTTCATAACAACATTGATTTTGGATCATTATTATTTTTTGAGCAATGTTTTTTTTATATTTTAATCCCACTAAAATTATTGGGGACCCAAGAGGGTCCCACTCAAAAGTGTTAAAAAAAAAAAAAAAATTACATTTATTTACAATGCTAAATTCTCTCGAGCAACTTCAAATTTATCTGTCGATATAAAAGTATTTTTTTATGTTTTGTGCCCTTTTTTGTTAAAGCAGACCCTGTTTTTATGGCAAAAACACAAAATATGCTAAATTTCCCCCACCAAAATATGTCAAAGTGTAATATTTGATGTGAAGTATTTGCAGTCTTAAATATGTCAATAATTCATAACATTGATTTTGGATCATTATTATTTTTTGAGCAATGTTTTTTATTTTTAAATCCCACTAAAATTATTTGGGACCCAAAAGGGTCTCACTCATAAAAGTGTTAAAAATAAGTTTTTTTGCTTTTAATGCTAAATTCTCTCGATCAACGTCAAATGTATCTGTCGATATAAAGTACTTTTTTATGTTTTGTGCCCTTTTTGTTAAAGAAGACTCTGTTTTTACACAAAATATGCAATATTTTCCCCCCAAAAACATTTCAAAGTGTAATATTTGATGTGAAGTAATTAAAACCTTAAATATGTCAATAATTCATAACAATATTGATTTTGAATCATTATTATTTTTGAGCAATGTTTTTTTATTTTTTTATTTTTTAATCCCACTAAAATTCTTGGGGACCCAAAAGGGTCCCACTCATAAAAGTGTTAAAAATAAGTTTTTTTAATTTACAATGCTAAATTCTCTCAATCAACTTCAAATTTATTTGTCGATATAAAGTACTTGATTATGTTTTGTGCCCTTTTTGTTAAAGTAGACCCTGTTTTTATGGCAAAAACTCAAAATATGCAAAATTTCCCCTACCAAAATATGTCAAAGTGTAATATTTGACGTGAAGTATTTGCAGTCTTAAATATGTCAATAATTCATAAAATTGATTGTGAATCATTATTATTTTTTGAGCAATGTTTTTTTTATTTTTATATCCCACTAAAATTCTTGGGGACCCAAAAGGGTCCCACTCATGAAAGTGTTAAAAAAATATATTTTTTAACTTTCAATGCTTAATTCTCTCGATCAGCTTCAAATTTATCTGTCGATATAAGGTACTTTTTTATGTTTTGTGCCCTTTTTGTTAAAGAAGACCCTGTTTTTTATGGCAAAAACACAAAATATGCAAAATTCCCCCCACCAAAATATTTCAAAGTGTAATATCTGATGTGAAATATTTAAAACCTTAATTATGTCAATAATTCAAAATAACATTAATTTTGAATCATTGCTATTTTTTGAGCAATGTTTTTTCTTTTTTCTTTTTAAATCCCACTAAAATTCTTGGGGACCCAAAAGGGTCCCACTCATAAAAGTGTTAAAAATATATATATATTTTTTAACTTTCAATGCTTAATTCTCTCGATCAACTTCAAATGTCGATATGAAATTATTTTTTTATGTTTTGTGCCCTTTTTGTTAAAGAAGACCCTGTTTCTATAGCAAAAACACAAAATACGCAAAATTTCCCCCACCAAAATATTTCAAAGTGTAATATTTGATGTGAAGTAATTAAAACCTTAAATATGTCAATAATTCATAACAACATTGATTTTGAATCATTATTATTTTTTGAGCAATGTTTTTTTTTTTAGTTTTAATCCCACTAAAATTATTGGGGACCCAAAAGGGTCCCACTCATAAAAGTGTTAAAAATAAAAATAAATTAAATTTATTTACAATGCTAAATTCTCTCGAGCAACTTCAAATTTATCTGTCGATATAAAAGTATTTTTTTATGTTTTGTGCCCTTTTTTGTTAAAGAAGACCCTGTTTTTATGGCAAAAACACAAAATATGCTAAATTTCCCCCACCAAAATATGTCAAAGTGTAATATTTGATGTGAAGTATTTGCAGTCTTAAATATGTCAATAATTCATAACATTGATTTTGGATCATTATTATTTTTTGAGCAATGTTTTTCATTTTTAAATCCCACTAAAATTATTTGGGACCCAAAAGGGTCCCACTCATAAAAGTGTTAAAAATAAGTTTTTTTGCTTTTAATGCTAAATTCTCTCGATCAACGTCAAATGTATCTGTCGATATAAAGTACTTTTTTATGTTTTGTGCCCTTTTTATTAAAGAACACCTTGTTTTTATGGCAAAAACACAAAATATGCAATATTTTCCCCCAAAAAACATTTCAAAGTGTTATATTTGATGTGAAGTAATTAAAACCTTAAATATGTCAATAATTCATAACAACATTGATTTTGAATCATTATTATTTTTGAGCAATGTTTTTTTATTTTTTAATCCCACTAAAATTCTTGGGGACCCAAAAGGGTCCCACTCATAAAAGTGTTAAAAATACGTTTTTTTTCATTTACAATGCTAAATTCTCTCAATCAACTTCAAATGTATTTGTCGATATAAAGTACTTGTAAACTAAAAAAATGCAAAATTTCCCCCACCAAAATATGTCAAAGTGCAATATTTGATGTGAAGTATTTGCAGTCTTAAATATGTCAATAATTCATAAAATTGATTTTGAATCATTATTATTTTTTGAGCAATGTTTTTTTTATTTTTATATCCCACTAAGATTCTTGGGGACCCAAAAGGGTCCCACTCATGAAAGTGTTAAAAAAATATATTTTTTTAACTTTCAATGCTTAATTCTCTCGATCAACTTCAAATTTATCAGTCGATATAAAGCACTTTTTTATGTTTTGTGCCCTTTTTGTTAAAGAAGACCCTGTTTTTATGGCAAAAACACTAAATATGCAACATTTCCCCCACCAAAATATTTCAAAGTGTAATATTTGATGTGAAGTATTTGGAGTCTTAAATATGTCAATAATTCACAACAACATTGATTGTAATTCCTTATTATTTTTTGAGCAATGTCTTTTTTTTTTATCTCACTAAAGTTCTAGGGGACCCGAAAGGGTCCCACTCATAAAAGTGTTAAAAATATATATTTTTTTTAACTTTCAATGCTTAATTCTCTCGATCAACTTCAAATTTACCTGTCGATATAAAATTACTTTTTTATGTTTTGTGCCCTTTTTGTTAAAGAAGACCCTGTTTTTTTATGGCAAAAACACATAATATGCAAAATTTCCCCCACCAAAATATTTCAAAGTGTAATATCTGATGTGAAATAATTAAAACCTTAAATATGTCAATAATTCATAACAACATTAATTTAGAATCATTATTTCTTGAGCAATTTTTTTAAAAAATTTTTTAAATCCCACTAAAATTCTTGGGGACCCAAAAGGGTCCCACTCATGAAAGTGTTAAAAATATATATTTTTTAACTTTCAATGCTTAATTCTCTCGATCAACTTCAAATTTATCTGTTGATATAAAGTACTTTTTTATGTTTTGTGCCCTTTTTGTTAAAGAAGACCCTGTTTTTATGGCAAAAACACAAAATATACAAAATTTCCCCCACCAAAATATTTCAAAGTATAATATTTGATCTGAAGTATTTGGAGTCTTAAATATGTCAATAATTCACAACAACATTGATTGTAATTCCTTATTATTTTTTGAGCAATGTCTTTTTTTTTTATCTCACTAAAGTTCTAGGGGACCCAAAAGGGTCCCACTCATGAAAGTGTTAAAAAAATATATTTTTTAACTTTTAATGCTTAATTCTCTTGATCAACTTCAAATGTATCTGTCGATATATAAAAGTACTTTTTTATGTTTTGTGCCCTTTTTGTTAAAGAAGACCCTGTTCTTATGGCAAAAACACTAAATATGCAAAATTTACCCCACCAAAATATTTCTAAGTGTAATATCTGATGTGAAATAATTAAAACCTTAAATATGTCAATAATTCATAACAACATTAATTTAGAATAATTATTATTTATTTATTTTATTTTTTTTAAATTTTTTTAAATCCCACTAAAATTCTTGGGGACCCAAAAGGGTCCCACTCATGAAAGTGTTAAAAATATATATTTTTTAACTTTCAATGCTTAATTCTCTCGATCAACTTCAAATTTATCTGTCGATATAAATTACTTTTTTTATGTTTTGTGCCCTTTTTGTTCAAGAAGACCCTGTTTTTTTTATGGCAAAAACACAAAATATGCAAAATTTCCCCCACCAAAATATTTCAAAGTGTAATATTTGATCTGAAGTATTTGGAGTCTTAAATATGTCAATAATTCATAACAACATTGATTGTAACTCCTTATTATTTTTTGAGCAATGTCTTTTTTTTTTTTATCTCACTAAAGTTCTAGGGGATTCCCACTCATAAAAGTGTTAAAAATATATATATTTTTTAACTTTCAATGCTTAATTCTCTCGATCAACTTCAAATTTACCTGTCGATATAAAATTACTTTTTTATGTTTTGTGCCCTTTTTGTTAAAGAAGACCCTGTTTTTTAGGGCAAAAACACAAAATATGCAAAATTTCCCCCACCAAAATATTTCAAAGTGTAATATCTGATGTGAAATAATTAAAACCTTAAATATGTCAATAATTCATAACAACATTAATTTAGAATTATTATTATTTTTTGAGCAATTTTTTTTTTTAATTTTTTAAATCCCACTAAAATTCTTGGGGACCCAAAAGGGTCCCACTCATGAAAGTGTTAAAAATATATATTTTTTAACTTTCAATGCTTAATTCTCTCGATCAACTTCAAATTTATCTGTTGATATAAAGTACTTTTTTATGTTTTGTGCCCTTTTTGTTAAAGAAGACCCTGTTTTTATGGCAAAAACACTAAATATGCAACATTTCCCCCACCAAAATATTTCAAAGTGTAATATTTGATCTGAAGTATTTGGAGTCTTAAATATGTCAATAATTCACAACAACATTGATTGTAATTCCTTATTATTTTTTGAGCAATGTCTTTTTTTTTATCTCACTAAAGTTCTAGGGGACCCGAGAGGGTCCCACTCATAAAAGTGTTAAAAATATTTATTTTTTTTAACTTTCAATGCTTAATTCTCTCGATCAACTTCAAATTTACCTGTCGATATAAAATTACTTTTTTATGTTTTGTGCCCTTTTTGTTAAAGAAGACCCTGTTTTTTAGGGCAAAAACACAAAATATGCAAAATTTCCCCCACCAAAATATTTCAAAGTGTAATATTTGATGTGAAATAATTAAAACCTTAAATATGTCAATAATTCATAACAACATTAATTTAGAATCATTATTATTTTTTGAGCAATTTTTTTTTTAAATTTTTTAAATGCCACTAAAATTCTTGGGGACCCAAAAGGGTCCCACTCATGAAAGTGTTAAAAATATATATTTTTTAACTTTCAATGCTTAATTCTCTAGATCAACTTAAAATGTATCTGTCGATATAAAGTATCAACATTAGAAATCAATACATGAAAAAAAGTGTTGTCGTTGAACTATTTTGATGAGTCATGATATTGTGATGATGTCATTTCCCTTGGCTGCAAAGAATCAATAAGTAATGAATAAAACCCACCTCAGCCAAATTCATATGCAAGCTCAAATTTAATATCAAAAAGCGTTGTTAATGAATTACAATAGGAATTAAACACAAAAATGCGTCAATAATTGATCCAATTCAATTGAAAATATATTGATTATGTGTCATAAATGAATTATTCATGAAACAATGACATCATCATAATACATAGTAATAAATGTCATGTAGTCTTGTTAGGATTGTGGTGAACACACACACACACACACACACACACACACACACACACACACACACACACACACACACACACACACACACACACACACACACACACACACACACACACACACGCTTCATTTGAAAAAGCAGATTGTGGGCAGCGGTGACATTTGAAAAGAGAAAGTGAAAGTTAAAGTGGAAAGTGTGCGATGAGTTCATGCTCCGCTGTAAATGTCAACACTTTCTCCACATCCCTAATGACATCAAACCACCTCCAAAAACATATTCCAATCTGTCCTTCCATTTTATTTTATTCCCGATGTTTTTCCTACGCTTTGCACCCTGCGGCTCATTAAATTTATGGATTTTTCTACGCTGACGGCCATATTGACGGCTAACATATGGAAAATGTGTTTTTTCTTGTAAGATTTAGTGGTAGTCTGGAAAACACGGTAATCTTCCACTAAATGGGGACAAAAAACATGTTTATTTTGTAGACCAACAGATACTACTATACTTCATTTGGAAAAAATATAAGGTATGTAAATAAATATTTCTGTGTAAATAACTCATTTCACAGCAAGTATATATCTGTGACTTGTAGTCCAGTGCGACTATTATATGGAAAAACATTTTTCTTGTCAAATTTAGTGCGTGCTAACATGTTATTTTATAGACTAACAGATACTACATTGCTTCATTTGGAAACAATTAATGTATGTAAACAAGCATTTACCGAATATTTCTGGTAAATAGTTCATTTCGCAAAGTATACTGTATATCTGCAACTTATAGTCCGGTGCGTCTAATATATGGAAATTATATACATATGTATATAATTACGGTAAATACCAATTGGTATTTACCGTGATGACAGACTGGCAGTGTGTCGCGCCTCGCCAAGGAGCAGCGAGAATACCAAGAAGCGCATATGCCAAATTTTCAAAGAGAACGGCCTACGGATCACGATTGAAGCCAACAAGCAAACCGTCAACTTCCTTGACGTCACTTTCAACCTGAGAAATAACAGCTACCAACCATTCACGAAACCCAACACAACACTCCAATACGTGCACCATGACAGCAACCACCCACCCACCACCACGAAAAGAATACCTACCGGAATTAATAAAAGGCTATCGATGCTGTCATCTAGCAAAGCTGAATTTGACCAAGCAACCCCCCCGTACCAAAAAGCCCTTGATGAAAGCGGATACAATTTCACCCTCACCTATGAACCCACGCCAGGAAACCAGCCAAAAAAGAACAGAAAACAAAACGACATCATCTGGTACAACCCCCCATACAGCAAAAACGTCTCAACTAACATTGGACACAAATTCCTCAATCTGATTGACAAACACTTTCCCAAAGACAACACCCTAAGAAAAGTATTCAACAAGAACAACATTAAATTGAGCTACAGCTGTATGAACAATATACGACAAATTATCTCAAACCACAACAAAACAATTGCAAATGAGCCGTCGGCCCCCGGACAGAGCGACTCCAAAACCAACAAAGGCTGCAACTGCCGAAAGAAACCTGATTGCCCTCTCAACGGGGGGTGCTTACAAACATCAGTTGTCTACCAATCTAAGGTAACACGCAAGGACATTAACACATCCGACACATATGTAGGATTAACTGAGGGAGAGTTCAAAACCAGATGGAACAATCACAAGGCTTCTTTCAGGAACAAAAACTTGCGAAATACCACAGAACTCAGCAAACACATTTGGGACCTCAAAGACAATAATGTTGAATATTCAATAACATGGCAAATTCTTGCATCCAGCACACCTTACAATAGTGGTAATAAAAGATGCAACCTATGCTTGAAAGAGAAACTGTTTATTATTTACCGTCCAGACCTGTCATCCCTCAACAAGCGCAGCGAAATTGTAACAGCATGCCGCCACAGACGGAAACACCTCCTAGGTAACACATGAGCCAATCACCACGCCCCTACGCCAGCCTGTACCCACCCACTCTGTGCCCTATATAAACCATGGTATGTGAATGCTCCCATTAAAATCTCCTGATGATTGAGGGAACCCCCTCATGAAACAGGCCTGTAGAGATGAAATAGTCTTGTGATTTTTTTCCCCACACATACATATATATATATATATATATATATATATTTCTTTTTTTTCTATACAAGTATATATACATATACATACATACATATATGTGTATATTTATCTATATAATATATTACTATAATGGATATATAATTAGTTATAAACATAATTGGATATTAAGAGTATGTGAAAGTTCAGTTCCTACCATGTTTACTTTGTGACGACCTCCTTGAAATGTTGTAATCAATCAGAAATATCAAGCAGCTAAAATGCGTCAAACATGGATACGTGTGGAGAGTGTTTTCCCATCATGCATTGCAGGGGATTTAAATGGGTAGAATATTTAATTATTTTACGCGTTCGACATTTTTTCATAACAATCCACAAAGTTCAGCGAGCAGGTTGCGTCACGTGTGACCGTGTGTGTTGACTTTCTGTGTTGGTTTTCTTGCGCCACGAGTGTGAACGGTGGTGTGGATTGGGTCGTGTATACAAATGCTGTCTTTCAAACTGGTCATTTACCTGAAATGCTGACACTGTCCACAAAATGGCGACAAAGTTGCATTCTTTGTATTTGTATTTATTGGTTTCTTTTAAAAAATAGGGGAGAAAAAACATGTTATTTTGTAGACTAACAGATACTAAAGTGAATGATCATTTCTAGCAGCGTCTGCCTCAGCGTGTCAGAGATGCGTTGTGACAGCAGTCGTACAATTTCACGTGAGACATCTTCTCCCGCTCACAGCCCCCAAGAATCAATCTCTCTTCCTTTGTCTCGCGCTCCATTTCTGCCGCTCGCACGTCACTGAGCAATAAGCGCCCTGGGAACCTTCTGGGAGACGTCGGCGCTACAACACGTCTCCGCGCATCAAACTCACGCCACGTGGTCTTGGTTTTTGTTACGCCCACGGGTTTACGCACCTTTCCGCTGCACAAACTGACGGCAAATAAATGTACACACCGCCAGAATATGAGCGTGTGGATGACGTATATAAGATAACACGCTAGTCAACAATACGTGTGGGTCGAACTGAAATGCTAACGTTAGCATGAAAGCAGTTAGAATGTGACACGTACCAAAATATATGACTCTAAGGTGTACACAAGTTAGGTTAGCTAAAAAAAGCTAGCATGCTAAGAATGAACATGTATCAAGTACCAAGTTATATAACTCTGAGGTGTATGGGGGAAGGTTTGGCTACAAAGTTTGCATGGTAACGTTAGTATGCTAACAGTTAGCGTATGTCAAGTACCAAGTCATATGACTCTGAGGTATACAGTCCTGAGGCAGACACAGGTAGTGCCTGCTGAGGCAGACACAGGTGGTGCCTCCTGAGGCAGACACAGGTGGTGCCTCCTGAGGCAGACACAGGTGGTGCCTCCTGAGGCAGACACAGGTGGTGCCTCCTGAGGCAGACACAGGTGGTGCCTCCTGAGGCAGACACAGGTGGTGCCACCTGAGGCAGACACAGGTGGTGCCTCCTGAGGCAGACACAAGGTGGTGCCTCCTGAGGCAGCCACAGGTAGTGCCTCCTGAGGCAGTCACAGGCACTGCGTCCTGAGGCAGCCACAGGTACTGCGTCCTGAGACCGACACAGGTGGTGCCTCCTGAGGCCGACACAGGTGGTGCCTCCTGAGGCCGACACAGGTACTGCCTCCTGAGGCAGACACAGGTAGTGCCTCCTGAGGCAGACACAGGTGGTGGGTGCCTCCTGACGCAGACACAGGTGGTGCCTCCTGAGGCCGACACAGGTGGTGCCTCCTGAGGCCGACACAGGTGGTGCCTCCTGAGGCCGACACAGGTAGTGCCTCCTGAAGCAGACACAGGTAGTGCCTCCTGACGCAGACACAGGTACTGCCTCCTGAGGCAGACACAGGTGGTGCTTCCTAAGGCAGGCACAGGTGGTGCCTCCTGAGGCCGACACAGGTGGTGCCTCCTGAGGCCGACACAGGTAGTGCCTCCTGAGGCCGACACAGGTACTGCTTCCTGAGGCAGACACAGGTACTGCCTCCTGAGGCAGACACAGGTGGTGCCTCCTGAAGCAGACACAGGTAGTGCCTCCTGAGGCAGACACAGGTACTGCCTCCTGAGGCCGACACAGATACTGCCTCCTGAGGCCGACACAGGTGGTGCCTCCTGAGGCCGACACAGGTGGTGCCTCCTGAGGCCGACACAGGTAGTGCCTCCAGAGGCCAACACAGGTAGTGCCTCCTGAGGCAGACACAGGTACTGCCTCCCGAGGCAGACAAAGGTACTGCTTCCTGAGGCCGACACAGGTAGTGCCTCCTGAGGCCGACACAGGTACTGCTTCCCGAGGCCGACACAGGTAGTGCCTCCTGAGGCAGACACAGGTGGTGGGTGCCTCCTGAGGCACTACCTGTGGTCCCCTCCAAGGTTTCTCATTGTATCCCATTGGGTTGAGTTATTTATTTCCTTCAAGTGGGATACGAGCCGACACTCGTGATTTAGGGCTATATAAATAAACTTTGATTGATTGATTGAGATATATATATATATATATGTATATATATATATATATATACAGCCCGGCCAAATTGTTTTAACCCAATGCGGCCCCCGAGTCAAAAAGTTTGGGGACCTCTGGTCTAGTGTCTGCTCTGCAGTTTCTGTGTTAATTGTGTGCTAAGTGTGTTGAAATGTTCTATTCTAGCATCATACTGTTTGTTTTTGTGATTTTGAGCCGATGCCATTGCATCATACTGTCATGTTTGTTAATCTGACTTGTGAGTCAGCACCACCCGCGACCCCGAAAGGGACAAGCGGTAGGAAATGGATGGATGGATGGAGTCAGTGACTTAGCATCATACTGTATGTTTGTAAATATGATTAGTGGGTCAGTGCCTCCCCAACCTCAAACCTCACTGTATTAAGTACCAAGTCATATGACTCTGAAGGGTACAAATGTTAAGTTAGCTAAAATAGTTAGCATGCTAACAATTAGCATGTGTTAAGTACCAAGTTATATGATTTTAAGGCATACACAAGTTAAGTCGGCTAAAAAAAAAATCTAGTATGCTAACAGTTAGCATTTGTCAATTACCAAATTATATGACTCTGGGGTATACAGTTGCAAAATAAGCAAACAAGTTAGCATGCTAACAATTAGCATATGTCAAGTACCAAGTCATGTGACTCTGAGGCGTAGGCACGCTAAGTTAGCTTATCAGTTCTTAGCTGTGGCATCACAGAAAGTGATTGACAAGTCCTAAATTTACAAACTAACTTATATTTTATGTTAAAAAAATGGCAGCTCAGTTGCCAAAATTTCACCGTGAAAATAAAAATGACTGGAAAATCTATAAAAAAAAATCGTTTAAAGTAATTAATTTCCAGAAGGAACGTGAGCATGGTTGAGATGACAACACTGCCCAGTGAACAACTACTTTATTTCCCTCAGGCCTCCACTGAACTAGATCAATCACATCCACTCTGACTCCCAGGACTGGGAGAGAGAGAGAGAGAGGGAGAGGGGGCAGAGGGGGAGAGAGAGAGGGAGAGAGAGTGGATGTTTGAGTCCAACCCTCTTCAACATATACATCAATGAATTGGCAAAAACATTGGAACAAGCTACATCACCTGGCATCCCTCCAGTAGACACAGAAGTCAAATGTCTACAGTTAGCAGACCATCTGGTGCTGATGTCTCCAACAAAAGAAGGACTACAGCAGCATCTTGATCTTCTACACAAATTCTCCAAGACCTGGGCATTGACAGCCAATCTAAATAAGACAAAAGTTATGATATTCCAAAAAAGATCCGGCCTCCAGCACCACAAACACAAATTCATCCCTAGAACACACAAAAACTATACCTATCTCGGCCTAAACATCAGTGCCACAGGGAGCTTCGACCAAGCTGTGAACGCCCTGAGATTATTAAAAGGAACATCAAACTAGACATTCCAATTCAAATCTGGCTCAAAATATTAGACTCCGTCATAGAACACATCTCCCTGTATGGTTGCGAGGTCTGCGGCCCACTTGCTAACCAAGCTTTTGCAAAATGGGACGAACACCAAATTGAGACTCTACATGCAGACTTTTGCAAATCCATTCTCCGCACCCAACGGAAAACCCCAAATAATGCATGCAGAGCAGAATCAGGAAGATACCCACTAATAATCAAAATCCAAAAGAGAGCATTTAAATGTTATAACCACTTAAAAGAAAGTGACCGAGACACGCTCCATAACAAAGCCCTTACCTACAGAGAGACTCTAGAGAGATGCCCCGCTCAACCAGCTGCTTCTGGGACTACGCTCACAAACACAAGCAGAGCCACCAGAGAGAAACCACACTGGACTAAACCAAATGATAAGAAAACTATCTGACACATTGGAAAGAATCAACTCCAAACCAGAGCAAATTGGAATGCCATTTGGCCCTAAACAGAGAATACATAGTGGCACAATACCTGAGCACTGTGACTGAGAAGATCTTTGACTATGTACAGACTCAGTGAGCATGGAGAAAGAAACTGAGGAGATCCTTGACTATGTACAGACTCAGTGAGCATGGAGAAAGAAACTGAGAGGATCCTTGACTATGTACAGACTCAGTAAGCATGGAGAAAGAAACTGAGAAGATCCTTGACTATGTACAGACTTAGTGAGCATGGAGAAAGAAACTAAGAGGATCCATGACTACGTACAGACTCAGTGAGCATGGAGAAAGAAACTGAGAGGATCCTTGACTATGTACAGACTCAGTGAGCATGGAGAAAGAAACTGAGAGGATCCTTGACTATGTACAGACTCAGTGAGCATGGAGAAAGAAACTGAGAGGATCCTTGACTATGTACAGACTCAGTGAGCATGGAGAAAGAAACTAAGAGGATCCATGACTATGTACAGACTCAGTGAGCATGGAGAAAGAAACCGAGGCGATCCTTGACTATGTACAGACTCAGTGAGCATGGAGAAAGAAACTGAGGAGATCCTTGACTATGTACAGACTCAGTGAGCATGGAGAAAGAGACTGAGGAGATCCTTGACTATGTACAGACTCAGTGAGCATGGAGAAAGAAACTGAGAGGATCCTTGACTATGTACAGACTCAGTGAGCATGGAGAAAGAAACTGAGAGGATCCTTGACTATGTACAGACTCAGTAAGCATGGAGAAAGAAACTGAGAAGATCCTTGACTATGTACAGACTTAGTGAGCATGGAGAAAGAAACTAAGAGGATCCATGACTACGTACAGACTCAGTGAGCATGGAGAAAGAAACTGAGAGGATCCTTGACTATGTACAGACTCAGTGAGCATGGAGAAAGAAACTGAGAGGATCCTTGACTATGTACAGACTCAGTGAGCATGGAGAAAGAAACTGAGAGGATCCTTGACTATGTACAGACTCAGTGAGCATGGAGAAAGAAACTGATAAGATCCTTGACTATGTACAGACTCAGTGAGCATGGAGAAAGGCCGCCATAGGCAGACGTGGCTCCCAAGAGAAGACAGACTGCATTCAATGTGCACAAGGTGAGGTGGAAAGTTCCTTACAAGCTGCCCACTGTACCAAGACATCAGAGACATATACTTCCCACAAACTGCAAATACACAAAGAGAGTTTGAAAACATGACAATGTTGGGGGAAATAAAGCAATACCTATATTTTAATTGTACATAGTTTTAATTTCGATAGGTGTTTAAGTTTAATACATTTGAATTGTTTAGATTGTGTTCTAATGCTGGCTTTGGCAATGTAAACATATGTTTCCATATCACTAAAGCCCCTTTCAACTACATTGACATTGAGTGGGAGAGGAAGAGAGTTGGAGAGAGAGGGAGAAAGAGAGAGAGTGGGAGAGGAAGACAGAGTGGGAAAGAGAGGGAGAGTGGGAGAGAGAATGGGAGACAGAGGGAGAGAGAGAGAGAGAGTGGGAGAAAGAGAGAGAGAGTGGGAGAGGAAGACAGAGTGGGAGAAAGAGAGAGAGTGGGAAAGAGAGAGAGAGAGAGAGGGAGAGAGAGAGAGAGAGAGAGAGAGAAGGAGAATATGGGAGAGGGGGAGAGAGAGAGTGGGAGAGAGAGGGAAAGAGAGGGAGTGGGAGAGAGAGATAGAGGGAGAATATGGGAGAGAGAGGGAGAATATGGGAGAGAGAGGGAGTGGGAGAGAGAGAGAGTGGGAGAGAGAGGGGTGGGAGAGAGAGAGAGTTGGAGAGAGAATGGGAGAGAATGGGAGAGGGGGAGGAGAGTGGGAGAGAGAATGGGAGAGAGTGGGAGAAAGAGAGAGAGTGGGAGAGGAAGACAGAGTGGGAGAGAGAGGGAGAGAGTGGGAGAAAGAGAGAGAGTGGGAGAGGAAGACAGAGTGGGAGAAAGAGAGAGAGTGGGAAAGAGAGAGAGAGAGAGAGAGAGAGAGAGAGAGAAGGAGAATATGGGAGAGGAGGAGAGAGAGAGTGGGAGAGAGAGGGAAAGAGAGGGAGTGGGAGAGAGAGATAGAGGGAGAATATGGGAGAGAGAGGGAGAATATGGGAGAGAGAGGGAGTGGGAGAGAGAGGGGGGGAGAGAGAGAGTTGGAGAGAGAATGGGAGAGAATGGGAGAGGGGGAGGAGAGTGGGAGAGAGAATGGGAGAGAGTGGGAGAAAGAGAGAGAGTGGGAGAGGAAGACAGAGTGGGAGAGAGAGGGAGAGAGTGGGAGAAAGAGAGAGAGTGGGAGAGGAAGACAGAGTGAGAGAGAGAGTGAGAGAGTGAGAGAGGAAGACAGAGTGGGAAAGAGAGGGAGAGTGGGAGAGAGAATGGGAGAGAGAGAGAATGGGAGAGAGAGTGGGAGAGAAAGGGAAAGAGAGGGAGTGGGAGATAGAATGGGAGAGAGAGATAGAGGGAGAATATGGGAGAGAGAGGGAGTGGGAAAGAGAGAGAGTGGGAGAGAGAGGGGGGAGGGAGGGAGAGAGAGAGAGTGGGAGAGAGAATGGGAGAGAGTGGGAGAGAGAGGGAAAGAGAGGAAGTGGGAGAGAGAATGGGAGAGAGTGGGAGAAAGAGAGTGACAGTGGGAGAGAGAGGGAGAGAGAGAGAGCATATGGGAGAGAGAGGGAGTGGGAGAGAGAATGGGAGATAGAGAGAGTGGGAGAGAGAGAGGGAGAAAAATGGGAGAGGGGGGAGAGAGGGTGGGAGAGAGAGAGAATATGGGAGAGAGAGGGAGTGGGAGATAGAATGGGAGATAGAGAGAGTGGGAGAGAGAGAGGGAGAGAAAATGGGAGAGGGGGAGAGAGAGTGGGAGAGAGAGGGAAAGAGAGGAAGTGGGAGAAGGGGGAGAGAGGGAGAGAGAGGGAGTGAGAGGAGGGAGAGAGAGAGTGGAAGAGAGAGGGAGAGGACGGCGGAGAGAGAGGGAGGAGGGGAGAAAGAGGGGAGAGAGAGAGAGAGAGAGACAGAGAGAGAGAGAGAGAGAGACAGAGAGAGAGAAATGAAAGGAGGCGGGGTCATTGTTGTAGTTTTCACCTTCACAACACAAACTTGATATAGATTTTTTGTCAAAGAACTCCAAAGTGCAATTTTGCTTGAGATTTCCTGTGAATGCTGAAGAGCCAAAGCCAAACTGAAATGCTAACAGTTAGCACGCAGGCGGGATAGCGTAAAGTAACAAAAATATGAGCACGATGAGCTAAAAAAAGCATGCTAACAGTACTATGCTAACAAAAGCAAGCTCACAGTTAGCATTGGTGAAATACCAAAACAGATGCCACTGAGGTACTTGCTAAATTAGCGACAAAAGCTAGCATGATAACAGTACTAGGCTAACAATAGCATGTTTACAGTTAGCATTGGTGAAATACCAAGTTATATGACACTGACGTGTGTATTTGCTAAATTAGCTAATAAAGCCAGCATGATAACAGTACTATGCCAACATGCTAACAATAGCATGCAAACAGTTAGCATTGGTGAATACCAAAACATATGCCACTGAAGTGTGTGCTTGCTAAATTACCTAAAAAAGCTGGTATGATAGCAGTACTATGCTTACATGCTAACAATAGCATGCTTACAGTTAGCATTCGTGAAATACCAAAACATATGCCAGTGAGGTACCTGCTAAATTAGCTAAAACACCTAGCATGATAACAGTACTATGCTAACAATAGCATGCGTACAGGTAGCATTGGTGAAATAGCAAAACATATGCCATTGAGTGTGTACTTGCTAAATTAGATAAAACCGCCAGCATAAAAACAGTGCTATGCTAACATGCTAACAATAGCATGCTTACAGTTAGCTTTGGTGAAATACCAAAACATATGACACTGAGGTGCGTACTTGCTAAAATAGCTAGCATGATAACAGTACGATGCTGAGATGCTAACAACAGCATGCTAACAGTTAACATTGGTGAAATACCAAAATATATGACACTGCGGTGTGCACTTGCTAAATTAGCTAAAAAAAGTTGGCATTATAACAGTACTATGCTAACATGCTAACAATAGCATGCTAACAGCTAACATTGGTGAAATACCAAAGCATATGCTACTGAGGTGTGTACTTACTAAATTATTTAGCATGATAACAGTACGAGGCTGAGATGCTAACAACAGCATGCTAACAGTTAACATGGGTGAAATACCAAAACATATGACACTGAGGTATGTACTTGCTAAATTAGATAAAACCGCCAGCATAAAAACAGTGCTATGCTAACATGCTAACAATAGCATGCTTACAGTTAGCATTGGTGAAATACTAAAATATATGACACTGCGGTGTGCACTTGCTAAATTAGCAAAAAAAAGTTGGCATTATAACAGTACTATGCTAACATGCTAACAATAGCATGCTAACAGCTAACATTGGTGAAATACCAAAGCATATGCTACTGAGGTGTGTACTTGCTAAATTAGTTAGCATGATAACAGTACGAGGCTGAGATGCTAACAACAGCATGCTAACAGTTAACATTGGTGAAATACCAAAACATATGACACTGAGGTATGTACTTGCTAAATTAGATAAAACCGCCAGCATAAAAACAGTGCTATGCTAACATGCTAACAATAGCATGCTTACAGTTAACATTGGTGAAATACCAAAACATATGACACTGCGGTGTGCACTTGCTAAATTAGCTAAAAAAAGTTGGCATTATAACAGTACTATGCTAACATGCTAACAATAGCATGCTTACAGTTAGCATTGGTGAAATACCAAAACATATGACACTGAGGTGCGTACTTGCTAAAATAGCTAGCATGATAACAGTACGATGATGAGATGCTAACAACAGCATGCTAACAGTTAACATGGGTGAAATACCAAAACGTATGACACTGAGGTATGTACTTGCTAAATTAGCTAAAAAAGTTGGCATTATAACAGTACTATGCTAACAATAGCATGCTTACAGTTAGCATTGATGAAATACCACAATAACTGTATATGACACTGAGGTGTGTACTTGCTAAATTAGCTCAAACAGTCAGCATGATTACAGTACTATGCTAACATGCTAACAATAACATGCTTACAGTTAGCATTGGTGAAATACCAAAACATATGACAGTGAGGTATGCACTTGCTAAATTAGCTAAAACGGCTAGCATGATTAAAGTACTATGCTAACAATAGCATGCTTACAGTTAGCATTCGTGAAATACCAAAACATATGCCACTGAGGTCCCTGCTAAATTAGCTAAAACATCTAGCATGATTACAGTACTATGCTAACAATAGCATGTGTACAGGTAGCATTGGTGAAATAGCAAAACATATGCCATTGAGTGTGTTCTTGCTAAATTAGATAAAACCGGCAGCATAAAAACAGTGCTATGCTAACATGCTAACAATAGCATGCTTACAGTTAGCATTGGTGAAATACCAAAACATATGACACTGCGGTGTGCACTTGCTAAATTAGCTAAAAAAGTTGGCATTATAACAGTACTATGCTAACATGCTAACAATAGCATGCTAACAGCTAACATTGGTGAAATATCAAAGCATATGCTACTGAGGTGTGTACTTGCTAAATTAGTTAGCATGATAACAGTACGAGGCTGAGATGCTAACAACAGCATGCTAACAGTTAACATTGGTGAAATAACAAAACATATGACACTGAGGTATGTACTTGCTAAATTAGATAAAACCGCCAGCATAAAAACAGTGCTATGCTAACAATAGCATGCTTACAGTTAGCATTGGTGAAATACCAAAACATATGACACTGCGGTGTGCACTTGCTAAATTAGCTAAAAAAAGTTGGCATTATAACAGTACTATGCTAACATGCTAACAATAGCATGCTAACAGCTAACATTGGTGAAATACCAAAGCATATGCTACTGAGGTGTGTACTTGCTAAATTAGTTAGCATGATAGCAGTACGAGGCTGAGATGCTAACAACAGCATGCTAACAGTCAACATTGGTGAAATACCAAAACATATGACACTGAGGTATGTACTTGCTAAATTAGATAAGACCGCCAGCATAAAAACAGTGCTATGCTAACAATAGCATGCTTACAGTTAGCATTGGTGAAATACCAAAATATATGACACTGCGGTGTGCACTTGCTAAATTAGCTAAAAAAGTTGGCATTATAACAGTACTATGCTAACAATAGCATGCTTACAGTTAGCATTGGTGAAATACCAAAACATATGACACTGAGGTGCGTACTTGCTAAAATAGCTAGCATGATAACAGTATGATGCTGAGATGCTAACAACAGCATGCTAACAGTTAACATGGGTGAAATACCAAAACATATGACACTGAGGTATGTACTTGCTAAATTAGCTAAAAAAAGTTGGCATTATAACAGTACCATGCTAACATGCTAACAGCTAACATTGGTGAAATACCAAAGCATATGCTACTGAGGTGTGTACTTGCTAAATTAGTTAAAAAGCTATCAGAAAATAATAGAAAAACTGTGTTTCGGGTAAGAGGACTGAGTAAAACCTAGGAACACTACTCAAGTGTACATGCTAACTACCTACTTAAACTAAATAAATACAGTCAGAGTATATTTGAGTTAAGAAGTAACACAAATGTTAACAATATTAAACAAATACATTTCTGGGTTGGAGTTAGCATCATACGATGATATTTCATGTTCAATACATTTTATTTTTAGTTGAATAGTATTTATGACATATGTAGTGGAGTGCCATCTTCGGGTTGGGGAGGAGACCCTGACCCAAGTGGAGGAGTTCAAGTACCTCGGAGTCTTGTTCACGAGTGAGGGAAGAGTGGATCGTGAGATCGACAGGCGGATCGGTGCGGCGTCTTCAGTAATGCGGACGCTGTATCGATCCGTTGTGGTGAAGAAGGAGCTGAGCCGGAAAGCAAAGCTCTCAATTTACCGGTCGATCTACGTTCCCATCCTCACCTATGGTCATGAGCTTTGGGTTATGACCGAAAGGACAAGATCACGGGTACAAGCGGCCGAAATGAGTTTCCTCCGCCGGGTGCCGGGGCTCTCCCTTAGAGATAGGGTGAGAAGCTCTGTCATCCGGGGGGAGCTCAAAGTAAAGCCGCTGCTCCTCCACATGGAGAGGAGCCAGATGAGGTGGTTCGGGCATCTGGTCAGGATGCCACCCGATCGCCTCCCTCGGGAGGTGTTTAGGGCACGTCTGACCGGTAGGAGGCCACGGGGAAGACGTCTTCAGTAATGCGGACGCTGTATCGATCCGTTGTGGTGAAGAAGGAGCTGAGCCGGAAGGCAAAGCTCTCAATTTACCGGTCGATCTACGTTCCCATCCTCACCTATGGTCATGAGCTTTGGGTTATGACCGAAAGGACAAGATCACGGGTACAAGCGGCCGAAATGAGTTTCCTCCGCCGGGTGGCAGGGCTCTCCCTTAGAGATAGGGTGAGAAGCTCTGTCATCCGGGAGGAGCTCAAAGTAAAGCCGCTGCTCCTCCACATGGAGAGGAGCCAGATGAGGTGGTTCGGGCATCTGGTCAGGATGCCACCCGATCGCCTCCCTCGGGAGGTGTTTAGGGCACGTCCGACCGGTAGGAGGCCACGGGGAAGACCCAGGACACGTTGGGAAGACTATCTCTCCCGGCTGGCCTGGGAACGCCTCGGGATCCCCCGGGAGGAGCTGGACGAAGTGGCTGGGGAGAGGGAAGTCTGGGCTTCCCTGCTTAGGCTGCTGCCCCCGCGACCCGACCTCGGATAAGCGGAAGAAGATGGATGGATGGATGGACATATGTAATCACATCAAAGTGCAGGACACTGGACTTCATCAGGCCGGAATGTTCTTACATAATCAAATGGACTGACCTGAGTCACATGATTAATTTTCCGAACGTGTCCTCTTTAATTAGACACACTTGGAATTTTAAGCAGAAATGTGTCGAGGCCGCGTGAACACATTACAGTAATTCATGCTAACGAGTTTTTCAAACGACACAATAATGTCAGTGATGTCACATCCTGTTACGGCTTGTTAGCTTCGCACACTTCCGTATGAAAATAGGATCGTAGGAAAACATCCACACGGGTTATGTGGTTTCATATTTAGGAGGGAGGCTTTTTTGGCCTGAGGTCCAGGGGCGTAGGAACGACAATAGCGGGCTCTGGTCGGGTTTGTCCCGGTTGATTGCCTTGCAATAAAAACTCAAAGTACCTTCTGTACGGCATCGTAACGAAGCCAAGGAAAGCCGTAGCCACTTATCTTCAAAACTTAAACCTTTTGTTCGACACAACTTGATTTTTGGGTGAGGCTGACGGAATGTGGCTCTGTCCTCGGTCTATTGACTTCAAAATCTCTCTGTTGTCTGTTAGCGAGCAATTAACTCATGTAGCAATTCAGTTAGCAATTAAATAATAGACCATGCCAGACTTAAGATGACCTAACTCCAAAGAGATGTCTGCCAAGTTCTGCCCAGTTCACTAAAAAAGAGGCCGCTATTCTGTCTCTTAAGAACCAGTTAGTTCTCATCGTTCCCTTCAAAGAGCCTTCGCTGACAAAACTAGTTGGTCATGTAACATCCATGCTAGACTTGAGATGACCTAACTCCAAAGACATGTCTGCCAACTTCTGCCCAGTTCACTAAAAAGAGCCCACTATTCTGGCTGAAGGAATCAAACTATCTATCTATCTAAAAACAGTCCACTATTCTGGCTCTTAAGAACCAGTTAGTTCTCATCGGTCCCTTCAAAGAGCCTTCGCTGACAAAACTAGTTGGTCATGGAACGTTCATGCTAGACTTGAGATGACTTAACTCCAAAAACATGTCTGCCAATTTCTGCCCAGTTCACTATTTTCCTGAAGGAACTCTCTTGAAGGAATCAAACTATCTATCTATCTAAAAAGAGCCCACTATTCTGGCTCTTAAGAACCAGTTAGTTCTCATCGTTCCCTTCAAAGAGCCTTCGCTGACAAAACTAGTTGGTCATGGAACGTCCATGCCAGACTTGAGATGATTTAACTCCAAAGACATGTCTGCCAGCTTCTGCCCAGTTTACTAAAAAGAGCCCACTATTCTGGCTCTTAAGAACCAGTTAGTTCTCATTGTTCCCTTCAAAGAGCCTTCGCTGACAAAACTAGTTGGTCATGGAACGTTCATGCCAGACTCGAGAAGACTTCACTCCAAAGACATGTCTGCCAGGTTCTGCCCAGTTCACTAAAAAAGAGGCCACTATTATGTCTCTTAAAAACCAGTTAGTTCTCATCGTTCCCTTCAAAGAGCCTTCGCTGACAAAACTAGTTGGTCATGGAACGTCCATGCTAGACTTGAGATGACCTAACTCCAAAGACATGTCTGCCAACTTCTGCCCAGTTCACTGAAAAGAGGCCACTATTCTGGCTCTTAAGAACCAGTTAGTTCTCATCGTTCCCTTCAAAGAGCCTTCGCTGACAAAACTAGTTGGTCATGGAACGTCCATGCCAGACTTGAGATGATTTAACTCCAAAGACATGTCTGCCAACTTCTGCCCAGTTCACTAAAAAGTGCCCACTATTCTGGCTCTTAAGAACCAGTTAGTTCTCATCGTTTCCTTCAAAGAGC
This sequence comes from Nerophis lumbriciformis, assembly GCF_033978685.3. NCBI lineage: Eukaryota > Metazoa > Chordata > Actinopteri > Syngnathiformes > Syngnathidae > Nerophis > Nerophis lumbriciformis. The sequence goes on from NC_084580.2 coordinate 25,515,096, forward strand.
CTTCGCTGACAAAACTAGTTGGTCATGGAACGTCCATGCCAGACTTGAGATGATTTAACTCCAAAGACATGTCTGCCAGCTTCTGCCCAGTTTACTAAAAAGAGCCCACTATTCTGGCTCTTAAGAACCAGTTAGTTCTCACCGTTCCCTTCAAAGAGCCTTCGCTGACAAAACTAGTTGGTCATGGAACGTCCATGCCAGACTTGAGATGACTTAACTCCAAAGACATGTCTGCCATCTTCTGCCCAGTTTACTAAAAAGAGCCCACTATTCTGGCTCTTAAGAACCAGTTAGTTCTCATCGGTCCCTTCAAAGAGCCTTCGCTGACAAAACTAGTTGGTCATGGAACGTCCATGCTTGACTTGAGATGACCTAACTCCAAAGACATGTCTGCCAACTTCTGCCCAGTTCACTAAAAAGAGCCCACTATTCTGGCTCTTAAGAACCAGTTAGTTCTCATCGTTTCCTTCAAAGAGCCTTCGCTAACAAAACTAGTTGGTCATGGAACGTCCATGCTAGACTTGAGATGACCCAACTCCAAAGACATGTCTGCCAACTTCTGCCCAGTTCACTGAAAAGAGGCCACTATTCTGGCTCTTAAGAACCAGTTAGTTCTCATCGGTCCCTTCAAAGAGCCTTCGCTGACAAAACTAGTTGGTCATAGAACGTCCATGCCAGGCTTGAGATGACTTAACTCCAAAGACATGTCTGCCAGCTTCTGCCCAGTTCACTAAAAAAGAGGCCACTATTCTGGCTCTTAAGAACCAGTTAGTTCTCATCGTTCCCTTCAAAGAGCCTTCGCTAACAAAACTAGTTGGTCATGGAACGTTCATGCCATACTCGAGAAGACTTAACTCCAAAGACTTGTCTGCCAACTTCTGCCCAGTTTACTAAAAAGAGGCCACTATTCTGGCTCTTAAGAACCAGTTAGTTCTCACCGTTTCCTTCAAAGAGCCTTCGCTGACAAAACTAGTTGGTCATAGAACTTTCATGCCAGACTTGAGATGACCCAACTCCAAAGAGATGTCTGCCAGGTTCTGCCCAGTTCACTAAAAAAGAGGCCACTATTCTGTCTCTTAAGAACCAGTTAGTTTTCATCGTTCCCTTCAAAGAGCCTTCGCTGACAAAACTAGTTGGTCATGGAACGTCCATGCCAGACTTGAGATGATTTAACTCCAAAGACATGTCTGCCAGCTTCTGCCCAGTTTACTAAAAAGAGCCCACTATTCTGGCTCTTAAGAACCAGTTAGTTCTCATCGTTCCCTTCAAAGAGCCTTCGCTGACAAAACTAGTTGGTCATAGAACGTCCATGCCAGACTTGAGAAGACTTCACTCCAAAGACATGTGTGCCAACTTCTGCCCAGTTCACTAAAAAGAGCCCACTATACTGGCTCTTAAGAACCAGTTAGTTCTCATCGGTCCCTTCAAAGAGCCTTCGCTAACAAAACTAGTTGGTCATGGAACGTCCATGCCAGACTTGAGATGACTTAACTCCAAAGACATGTCTGCCAGCTTGTTCCCAGTTCACACACAAAAAAAGCCCACTATTCTGGACTAAATGGCTAAAACTAGATTAGAACCATCTAAATCTAAGACTAGATTAAAAAAAATCTAATTCTGAGACTATCTCTGAATAATGTAAATCTCAGACAAAATTTGCACCACCATCTAAGTCAAGGACTAGATTTGACCAATTTAAGTCTGAGACTAGACCTGACCAATTTAAGTCTGAGACTAGATCTGACCAATATAAGTCTGAGACTAGATCTGACCAGTATAAGTCTCAGATAAATTCTGAACAATCTAAGTCTATATCCAACCAATGTCAGTCTTGGACTAGATTTGAACCATCTACGTCTAAGACTAGATCTGACCAATGTAAGTCTCAGACTAGATGAGCACCATCTAAGTCTAAGACTAGATTTGAACAATCTAAATCTGAGACTATCTCTGACCAATCTCAGTCACAGATAAGATCTGAACAATGTAAGTCTATCGCCAACCAATGTCAGTCTTAGACTAGATTTGAACCATCTATGTCTAAGACTAGATATGACCAATCTAAGTCTAAGATTAGATGTGACCAATCTATGTCTAAGACTAGATCTGACCAATCTAAGTCTCCGATAAGATCTGAACAATCTAAGTCTATCTCCAACCAATGTCAGTCTTAGACTAGATTTGAACCATCTAAGTCTAAGATTAGATCTGACAGGTCTAACTCTATATCTGACCAATGTAAGCCTCAGACTTGATTAGAACCATCTAAGTCTAAGACTAGATGTGACCAATCTAAGTCTAAGACTAGATGTGACCAATCTAAGTCTAAGACTAGATATGACCAATCTAAGTCTAAGACTAGATGTAACCAATCTAAGTCCAAGACTAGATGTGACCAATTTAAGTCTAAGACTAGCAGGGGCGCCGCTAGGGATTTTGGCCCCCATGAAAATAATCTTTACAGGGTCCATAACACAGTGTCATTATTTTTTCTGTATTATAATTTAATCATCATTAGGGGCCTCTCTGGGCCCCCCTCCATCATGGGCCCCTAGAATCCGTCTCCTTTAGGGCTGAAACGACGCGTCGACGTAGTCGACGTCATCGGTTACGTAAATACGTCGAGGACGTTTTTGTTCGTCGACGCGTCGCATATTTACGTCACACTACCGTCATGGCGGAGCGCAAAGCAGACGATGCGAGCGGTGCGAGCGAGGGGAAAAAAAGCACGCCAAAAGTCGTCAAAAGTGTGGGAGTATTTCAATAAACGGCCTAAGAAGAAACGCTACTTTTACTCCGCTACTTTTATTCCGCTACTTTTACTCCGCTACTTTTACTCCGCTACTTTTATCTACATTCAGCTCGCTACTCGCTACTAATTTTTATGGATCTGTTAATGCACGCTTTGTTTGTTTTGGTCTGTCAGACAGACCTTCAAAGTGCCTGCCTTACTGGTGACGTTTCACTTCGTTCCACCAATCAGATGCAGTCACTGGTGACGTTGGACCAATCAAACAGAGCCAGGGGTCACATGACCTGACTGGCTCCGAGCTAACTTCGGGTGTTACCATTTAGTGGTCAATTGTACGGAATATGTACTGTATTGTGCAATCTACTAATACAAGTTTCAATCAATCAATCAAAAGTGTGAAGGAAAAAAGACCCTTTTTTTATTTCAACCGTAAAGACTGACTGCACAGTTCCTGTCTTCACAATAAAAGTCCCGCTCCATCGCGCCTGCGCTTTCAAAATAAGAGTCTCCGAAAGCCAGCGCAAACAAGCTAGCAAGCTACGGAGTTTGCCGCCAATGTATTTCTTGTAAAGTGTATAAAAACGAATATGGAAGCTGGACAAATAAGATGCCAAATAACAACCACTTTCATGTGGTATTAGACAGAAAGGAGGAACTTTTTTTCTCCTCCATTTGAAAACGTGGACGTTACCAGCACTGCTTCCTGATTACAATCAATGCAAGTCATCAGAATCAGGTAATACACCAACTTATATTCTTGTCTTCATGAAAGAAAGGAATCTATATGTGTTAAACATGCATGTATATTCATTAAAACACCTTTAACATGTAAACAAAAACGGCAAAATAAATAAATATAAATTATATACTGTATATATCAATGTATGTATATTGTATATATATATATATATATATATATATATATATATATATGTGTGTGTGTATATATACATATACACACACACACACATATATATATATATATATATATATATATATATATATATATATATATATATATATATATATATGTGTGTGTGTATATATACATATACACACACACATATATATATATATATATATATATATATATATATATATATATATATATGATATGTGTGTGTATGTTACTCAGTACTTGAGTAGTTTTTTCACAACATACTTTTTACTTTTACTCAAGTAAATATTTGGGTGACTACTCCTTACTTTTACTTGAGTAATAAATCTCTAAAGTAACAGTACTCTTACTTGAGTACAATTTCTGGCTACTCTACCCACCTCTGCTAATAATGTTGTTGTATGCACACTGTGTCGAGCGGAAATGGCCTATCATAGCAGCACAACGGCAGTGTTCTTGCCATCACCATCAACTAGTCAATCGTCCGCGTGAGTATACGTTGTCATCATTACACAAAAACATGAATGTGTCATTTGTATCTGCGTTGTAAATTCATAAACTAAAGCACCGTTTCGCTCTGAGAGGAGCGTTTGGCGTGCCTGTTCAGTGTTTACAAAGACGCGCTCCTCTTTAACGCTAACGTTAATTAGTTGTGCAAATACCTTTTACAACATTAACAGTTACATATACTATGTACAAACCAACAATTAACTTTCACTTTAATCATACTATCATTGTTGTGTTATTAAGCAAAATAAGCAAAAGTTTTACTTTTGTTGAAATGTTGTTACAGAATATTTCGTTTTGCACTTTTTTGTATTGGATGTTTATCTTTATTTTTGCACATTTTAGCAAATAAGCAATACTTTTACTTTAGTTGAAATGTTTACACTGTTGTTACAGAATATTTCCGTTTTGCACTTTTTTGAATTGGATGTTTATCTTTATTTTTGCACGTTTTAAAGCAAAATAAGCAATACTTTTACTTTTGAAATGCTTATACTATTGCAGAATATTAAGATTTGCACTGGATGTTTAGTTTTATATTTGCACATTAAAAGCAAATAAGCTACTTTTAATTTTGTTAAATGTTTACATTGTTACAGAATATTTTGTCATGTTGTTGTCAATGTTGACTAAGTGGCCATACTTTTTTTTTTGTAAATAAAAGCCATGCCTTTTGAAAAAACTGACCTACATTTATTTTTTCATCTTCATTTTAAATAAAAAAAATAATCGGTAAAAGGAAAAATAATCTATAGATTAATCGAAAAAATAATCTATTGATTAACCGATTAATCGAAAAAATAATCTATAGATTAATCGATAGAAAAATAATCGTTAGCTGCAGCCTTAGTCTCCTTTACCCCCCCTTTTCGGCGCCCCTGAAGACTAGATCTGACCAATCTAAGTCCAAGACTAGATGTGACCAATTTATGTCTAAGACTAGATCTGACCAATCTAAGTTCAAGACTAGATGTGACCAATTTAAGTCTAAGACTACGGTAGATCTGACCAATCTAAGTCTCCGATAAGATCTGAACATTCTAAGTCTATCTCCAACCAATGTCAGTCTTACACTAGATTTGAACCATCTAAGTCTAAGATTAGATCTGACAGGTCTAACTCTATCTCTGACCAATGTAAGCCTCAGACTTGATTAGAACCATCTAAGTCTAAGACTAGATCTAACCAATCTAAGTCAAAGACTAGACGTGACCAATCTATGTCTAAGACTAGATGTGACCAATCTAAGTCTAAGACTAGACGTGACCAATCTATGTCTAAGACTAGATCTGACCAATCTAAGTCTCCGATAAGATCTGAACAATCTAAGTCTATCTCCAACCAATGTCAGTCTTACACTAGATTTGAACCATCTAAGTTTAAGATTAGATCTGACAGGTCTAACTCTATCTCTGACCAATGTATGCCTCAGACTTGATTAGAACCATCTAAGTCCAAGACTAGATCTAACCAACCTAAGTCTAAGAATAGACGTGACCAATCTATGTCTAAGACTAGATCTGACCAATCTAAGTCTCCGATAAGATCTGAACAATCTAGGTCTATCTCCAACCTATGTCAGTCTTGGACTAGATTTGAACCATCTACGTCTAAGACTAGATCTGACCAATGTAAGTCTCAGACTAGATTAGCACCAACTAAGTCTAAGACTAGATTTGAACAATCTAAATCTGAGACTATCTTTGACCAATCTCAGTCATAGATAAGATCTGAACAATCTAAGTCTATCGCCAACCAATGTCAGTCTTAGACTAGAATTGAACCATCTACGTCTAAGACTAGATATGACCAATCTAAGTCTAAGACTAGACGTGACCAATCTATGTCTAAGACTAGATTTGACCAATCTAAGTCTAAGACTAGATGTGACCAATCTAAGTCTAGGACTAGATGTAACCAATCTAAGTCCAAGACTAGATGTGACCAATCTAAGTCTAAGACTAGATGTGACCAATCTAAGTCTAAGACTAGATGTGACCAATCTAAGTCTAAGACTAGATGTGACCAATCTAAGTCTAAGACTAGATGTGACCAATCTAAGTCTAGGACTAGATGTGACCAATCTAAGTCTAAGACTAGATGTGACCAATCTAAGTCTAAGACTAGATGTGACCAATCTAAGTCTAAGACTAGATGTGACCAATCTAAGTCTAAGACTAGATGTGACCAATCTAAGTCTAAGACTAGATGTGACCAATCTAAGTCTAAGACTAGATGTGACCAATCTAAGTCTAGGACTAGATGTAACCAATCTAAGTCCAAGACTAGATGTGACCAATCTAAGTCTAAGACTAGATGTGACCAATCTAAGTCTAAGACTAGATGTGACCAATCTAAGTCTAAGACTAGATGTGACCAATCTAAGTCTAGGACTCGATGTAACCAATCTAAGTCCAAGACTACATGTGACCAATCTAAGTCTAAGACTAGATGTGACCAATCTAAGTCTAAGACTAGATGTGACCAATCTAAGTCTAAGACTAGATGCTAGATGTGACCAATCTAAGTCTAAGACTAGATGTGACCAATCTAAGTCTAGGACTAGATGTAACCAATCTAAGTCCAAGACTAGATGTGACCAATCTAAGTCTAAGACGAGATCTGACCAATCTAAGTCTAAGACTAGATGTGACCAATCTAAGTCCAAGACTAGATGTGACCAATCTAAGTCTAAGACGAGATCTGACCAATCTAAGTCTAAGACTAGATGTGACCAATCTAAGTCTAAGACTAGATGTGACCAATCTAAGTCTAAGACTAGATGTGACCAATCTAAGTCTAAGACTAGATGTGACCAATCTAAGTCTAAGACTAGATGTGACCAATCTAAGTCTAAGACTAGATGTGACCAATCTAAGTCTAAGACTAGATGTGACCAATCTAAGTCTAAGACTAGATGTGACCAATCTAAGTCTAAGACTAGATGTGACCAATCTAAGTCTAGGACTCGATGTAACCAATCTAAGTCCAAGACTACATGTGACCAATCTAAGTCTAAGACTAGATGTGACCAATCTAAGTCTAAGACTAGATGTGACCAATCTAAGTCTAAGACTAGATGTGACCAATCTAAGTCTAAGACTAGATGTGACCAATCTAAGTCCAAGTCTAGATGTGACCAATCTAAGTCTAAGACTAGATGTGACCAATCTAAGTCTAAGACTAGATGTGACCAATCTAAGTCTAAGACTAGATGTGACCAATCTAAGTCTAAGACTAGATGTGACCAATCTAAGTCTTAGACTAGATGTGACCAATCTAAGTCCAAGTCTAGATGTGACCAATCTAAGTCTAAGACTAGATGTGACCAATCTAAGTCTAAGACTAGATGTGACCAATCTAAGTCTAAGACTAGATGTGACCAATCTAAGTCTAAGACGAGATCTGACCAATCTAAGTCTAAGACTAGATGTGACCAATCTAAGTCCAAGACTAGATGTGACCAATCTAAGTCTAAGACGAGATCTGACCAATCTAAGTCTAAGACTAGATCTGACCAATCTAAGTCTAAGACTAGATGTGACCAATCTAAGTCTAAGACTAGATGTGACCAATCTAAGTCTAAGACTAGATGTGACCAATCTAAGTCTAAGACTAGATGTGACCAATCTAAGTCTAGGACTCGATGTAACCAATCTAAGTCCAAGACTAGATGTGACCAATCTAAGTCTAAGACGAGATCTGACCAATCTAAGTCTAAGACTAGATGTGACCAATCTAAGTCTAAGACTAGATGTGACCAATCTAAGTCTAGGACTAGATGTGACCAATCTAAGTCTAAGACTAGATGTGACCAATCTAAGTCTAAGACTAGATGTGACCAATCTAAGTCTAAGACTAGATGTGACCAATCTAAGTCTAGGACTAGATGTAACCAATCTAAGTCCAAGACTAGATGTGACCAATCTAAGTCTAAGACGAGATCTGACCAATCTAAGTCTAAGACTAGATGTGACCAATCTAAGTCTAAGACTAGATCTGACCAATCTAAGTCTAAGACTACATGTGACCAATCTAAGTCTAAGACTAGATGTGACCAATCTAAGTCTAAGACTAGATGTGACCAATCTAAGTCAAAGACTAGATGTGACCAATCTAAGTCTAAGACTAGATGTGACCAATCTAAGTCTAGGACTCGATGTAACCAATCTAAGTCCAAGACTACATGTGACCAATCTAAGTCTAAGACTAGATGTGACCAATCTAAGTCTAAGACTAGATGTGACCAATCTAAGTCTAAGACTAGATGTGACCAATCTAAGTCTAAGACTAGATGTGACCAATCTAAGTCTAGGACTAGATGTAACCAATCTAAGTCCAAGACTAGATGTGACCAATCTAAGTCTAAGACGAGATCTGACCAATCTAAGTCTAAGACTAGATGTGACCAATCTAAGTCTAAGACTAGATGTGACCAATCTAAGTCTAAGACTAGATGTGACCAATCTAAGTCTAAGACTAGATGTGACCAATCTAAGTCTAAGACTAGATGTGACCAATCTAAGTCTAGGACTAGATGTAACCAATCTAAGTCCAAGACTAGATGTGACCAATCTAAGTCTAAGACGAGATCTGACCAATCTAAGTCTAAGACTAGATGTGACCAATCTAAGTCTAAGACTAGATGTGACCAATCTAAGTCTAAGACTAGATGTGACCAATCTAAGTCTAAGACTAGATGTGACCAATCTAAGTCTAAGACTAGATGTGACCAACCTAAGTCTAAGACTAGATGTGACCAATCTAAGTCTAGGACTCGATGTAACCAATCTAAGTCCAAGACTACATGTGACCAATCTAAGTCTAAGACTAGATGTGACCAATCTAAGTCTAAGACTAGATGTGACCAATCTAAGTCTAAGACTAGATGTGACCAATCTAAGTCTAAGACTAGATGTGACCAATCTAAGTCTAAGATTAGATGTGACCAATCTAAGTCTAAGACTAGATGTGACCAATCTAAGTCTAGGACTAGATGTAACCAATCTAAGTCCAAGACTAGATGTGACCAATCTAAGTCTAAGACGAGATCTGACCAATCTAAGTCTAAGACTAGATGTGACCAATCTAAGTCTAAGACTAGATGTGACCAATCTAAGTCTAAGACTAGATGTGACCAATCTAAGTCTAAGACTAGATGTGACCAATCTAAGTCTAAGACTAGATGTGACCAATCTAAGTCTAAGACTAGATGTGACCAATCCAAGTCTATGACCATGAACTGATGAAGTCTACTTGGATGAGGGACTAAAGTCTTGTAAGACAAACTGAACAGTCCAGTTGTGATGGATTCAATGCCCTGAGAGTCCAGATCAAGGTCCAAAGGTGACTTGCTGAAGGATCAGTATGGAGTTAGAAGAACATAAGTGGTGTAGCCTTCAAGTCCTTCATGCATGAGTGACGTGTCACAGTCTATCACGGCACGGCCACACTGGATGCGGATAATGAGCGCTCTGAGACTGGAACAAGTCTTGCGAAGATACTTTTTGACTTGGCAAGGGAACTTTTTAGCGTTCATCAGTGAAATGTGCTGACATGCCAGTTTCTGGCGGCTCAAACGTCAGCGGACACAATTTGCAAGACGGGCGGAGCTTGAGACCTCAGAGAAGAGGACAATGGAAGATGTTTGAGGTGACATCATCCAAAATGACCGTGGGACTGTCCAGAGACGCTTGATAAAGATAGCAGGGAGTCAAAAAAACAAAACACTGCAGGGCATAAAAGAACAGGAAGTGGGTTTAACAAAATAAGAGCCCCGGGCAGCAAATTACACTAAGCAGTCAGGTCGGATCAAATCATGTCCAGATAAGAATCAACTTGTTGGTGACTTAATATCAGTACTTTTTGTTTATTAAGTACGACCGCAAAATAGTTGTTTAGACTTTCTGGAACGGTTTACGAAAACCGAGGTACCACTGTGCCTATTGTCCAGTTTGGTGTGTTCCTTTTTTTTTTTTTAACTTGAAAAAACCCACAGGTCTACATGACGTCTGCTATAAGAGTGAGCATTTTGGAACACCCAACTGCGCCCAACTGATGATTTTAGCTTGTCCTGAACAATTTGGAGGTAATCCTCCTTTTTCATTGGCCCATTTACTGACCACAGAACTTTCCTCCAGAAGGTCTTATCTTTGTCCATGTGATGTCAGATGAAACACAAATGGCCCATTTACTGACCACAGAACTTTCCTCCAGAAGGTCTTATCTTTGTCCACGTGATGTCAGATGAAACACAAATGGCCCATTTACTGACCACAGAACTTTCCTCCAGAAGGTCTTATCTTTGTCCACGTGATGTCAGATGAAACACAAATTGGAGCTGTTTGGCCACAATACCCAGCAATATGTTTGGAGGCGAAAAGGTGAGGCCTTTAATCCCAGGAACACCAATGCCTACAGTCAAGCATGGTGGTGGTAGTATTATGCTCTGGGCCTGTTTTTGCTGCCAATGGAACTGCTGCAATTGTCACCGATTCTGTTCATAACTTTTATGGACAGAATTTCTAGGCGCAGTCAAGGCGTTGAGGGGATCTGGTTTGGTGGCTGCAGGATTAGGTCTCTGCTTTTTGCAGATGATGTGGTCCTGATGGCTTCATCTGGCCAGGATCTTCAGCTCTCACTGGATCGGTTCGCAGCTGAGTGTGAAGCGACTGGGATGAGAATCAGCACCTCCAAGTCCGAGTCCATGGTTCTCGCCCGGAAAAGGGTGGAGTGCCATCTCCGGGTTGGGGAGGAGATCTTGCCCCAAGTGGAGGAGTTCAAGTACCTCGGAGTCTTGTTCACGAGTGAGGGAAGAGTGGATCGTGAGATCGACAGGCGGATCGGTGCGGCGTCTTCAGTAATGCGGACGCTGTATCGATCCGTTGTGGTGAAGAAGGAGCTGAACCGGAAGGCAAAGCTCTCAATTTACCGGTCGATCTACGTTCCCATCCTCACCTATGGTCATGAGCTTTGGGTTATGACCGAAAGGACAAGATCACGGGTACAAGCGGCCCAAATGAGTTTCCTCCGCCGGGTGGCGGGGCTCTCCCTTAGAGATAGGGTGAGAAGCTCTGCCATCCGGGAGGAGCTCAAAGTAAAGCCGCTGCTCCTCCACATCGAGAGGAGCCAGATGAGGTGGTTCGGGCATCTGGTCAGGATGCCACCCGAACGCCTCCCTAGGGAGGTGTTTAGGGCACGTCCGACCGGTAGGAGGCCGCGGGGAAGACCCAGGACACGTTGGGAAGACTATGTCTCCCGGCTGGCCTGGGAACGCCTCGGGGTCCCACAGGAAGAGCTGGACGAAGTGGCTGGGGAGAGGGAAGTCTGGGCTTCCCTGCTTAGGCTGCTGCCCCCGCGACCCGACCTCGGATAAGCGGAAGAAGATGGATGGATGGATGGAAAACCCACAGGTCTACATGACGTCTGCTATAAGAGTGAGCATTTTGGAACACCCAACTGCACCCAACTGATGATTTTAGCTTGTCCTGAACAATTTGGAGGTAATCCTCCTTTTTCATTGGCCCATTTACTGACCACAGAACTTTCCTCCAGAAGGTCTTATCTTTGTCCATGTGATGTCAGATGAAACACAAATTGGAGCTGTTTGGCCACAATACCCAGCAATATGTTTGGGGGCGAAAAGGTGAGGCCTTTAATCCCAGGAACACCAATTCCTACAGTCAAGCATGGTGGTGGTAGTATTATGCTCTGGGCCTGTTTTGCTGCCAATGGAACTGCTGCTTGAAATGGGACAATGAAAAAGGAGGATTAGCTCCAAATTCTTCAGGACAAGCTAAAATCATCATCTTGGGCGCAGTTGGGTGTTCCAACAGGACAATGACCCCAAACACACGTCAAAAGTGGTAAAGGAATGGCTAAATCAGGCTAGAATGAAGGTTTTAGAATGGCCTAACTTACAGGTGTGGACAATGCTGAAGAAACAAGTCCATGTCAGAAAAGCAACACATTTAGCTGAACTGCACCAATTTAGTGGTCAAGTGGTCAAGCAGAAGCTTGTGGATGGCTACCAAAAGCGCCTTATTGCAGGTCAACTTGCCAAGGGACATGTTCAAATACATACTTTTGTTCCTAAAAACACATACTTTTGTCCATAAAAACATATACTTTTGTTTTTAAAAACACATACTTTTCTCCTTAAAAGCACATACTTTTGTCCTTAAAAACGCATACTTTTCTCCTTAAAATGACATACTTTTGTCCCTAAAAACACAAACTTTTGACCTTAAAAGCACATACTTTTGACCTTAAAAGCACATATTTTTGTCCCTAAAAACACATACTTTTGTCCATAAAAACATATACTTTTGTTTTTAAAATCACATACTTTTGACCTTAAAAGCACATACTTTTGTCCCTAAAAACACATACTTTTGTTCATAAAAACATATACTTTTGTTTTTAAAAACACATACTTTTCTCCTTAAAAGCACATACTTTTGTCCCTAAAAACACATACTTTTGTCCTTGAAAACACATACTTTTCTCCTTAAAAGCACATACTTTTGTCCTTAAAAACGCCTACTTTTCGTTTTAAAAACACATACTTTTCTCCTTAAAATCACATACTTTTGTCCCTAAAAACACATACTTTTGTCCTTGAAAACACATACTTTTCTCCTTAAAAACACATACTTTTGTCCCTAAAAACACATACTTTTCTCCTTAAAATGACATACTTTTGTCCCTAAAAACACAAACTTTTGACCTTAAAAGCACATACTTTTGACCTTAAAAGCACATATTTTTGTCCCTAAAAACACATACTTTTGTCCATAAAAACATATACTTTTGTTTTTAAAATCACATACTTTTGACCTTAAAAGCACATACTTTTGTCCCTAAAAACACATACTTTTGTTCATAAAAACATATACTTTTGTTTTTAAAAACACATACTTTTCTCCTTAAAAGCACATACTTTTGTCCCTAAAAACACATACTTTTGTCCTTGAAAACACATACTTTTCTCCTTAAAAGCACATACTTTTGTCCTTAAAAACGCCTACTTTTCGTTTTAAAAACACATACTTTTCTCCTTAAAATCACATACTTTTGTCCCTAAAAACACATACTTTTGTCCTTGAAAACACATACTTTTCTCCTTAAAAACACATACTTTTGTCCCTAAAAACACATACTTTTCTCCTTAAAATGACATACTTTTGTCCCTAAAAACACAAACTTTTGACCTTAAAAGCACATACTTTTGACCTTAAAAGCACATATTTTTGTCCCTAAAAACACATACTTTTGTCCATAAAAACATATACTTTTGTTTTTAAAATCACATACTTTTGACCTTAAAAGCACATACTTTTGTCCCTAAAAACACATACTTTTGTTCATAAAAACATATACTTTTGTTTTTAAAAACACATACTTTTCTCCTTAAAAGCACATACTTTTGTCCCTAAAAACACATGCTTTTGTCCTTGAAAACACATACTTTTCTCCTTAAAAACACATACTTTTGTCCCTAAAAACACATACTTTTCTCCTTAAAATGACATACTTTTGTCCCTAAAAACACAAACTTTTGACCTTAAAAGCACATACCTTTGTTCCTAAAAACACATACATTTATCCATAAAAACATATACTTTTGTTTTTATAAACACATACTTTTCTCCTTAAAAGCACATACTTTTGTCCTTAAAAACGCCTACTTTTCGTTTTAAAAACACATACTTTTCTCCTTAAAATCACATACTTTTGTCCCTAAAAACACATACTTTTCTCCTTAAAATCACATACTTTTGTCCTTAAAATCACATACTTTTGTCCCTAAAAACACATACTTTTCTCCTTAAAAACACATACTTTTGTCCCTAAAAACACATACTTTTCTCTTTAAAATGACATACTTTTGTCCCTAAAAACACAAACTTTTGACCTTAAAAGCACATACTTTTGACCTTAAAAGCACATAATTTTGTCCCTAAAAACACATACTTTTGTCCTTAAAAACACATACTTTTGTCCTTAAAATCACATACTTTTGTCCCTAAAAACACATACTTTTCTCCTTAAAAACACATACTTTTGTCCCTAAAAACACATACTTTTCTCCTTAAAATGACATACTTTTGTCCCTAAAAACACAAACTTTTGACCTTAAAAGCACATACTTTTGACCTTAAAAGCACATACTTTTGTCCCTAAAAACACATACTTTTGTCCTTAAAACACATACTTTTGTCCTTAAAATCACATACTTTTGTCCCTAAAAACACATACTTTTCTCCTTACAAACACATACTTTTGTCCCTAAAAACACATACTTTTCTCCTTAAAAGCACATACTTTTGTCCCTAAAAACACATACTTTTCTCCTTAAAATGACATACTTTTGTCCCTAAAAACACAAACTTTTGACCTTAAAAGCACATACTTTTGACCTTAAAAGCACATACTTTTGTCCCTAAAAACACATACTTTTGTCCTTAAAAACACATACTTTTGGCCTTAAAATCACATACTTTTGTCCCTAAAAACACATACTTTTCTCCTTAAAATGACATACTTTTGTCCCTAAAAACACAAACTTTTGACCTTAAAAGCACATACTTTTGACCTTAAAAGCACATACTTTTGTCCCTAAAAACACATACTTTTGTCCTTAAAAACATACTTTTGTCCTTAAAATCACATACTTTTGTCCCTAAAAACACATACTTTTCTCCTTAAAAACACATACTTTTGTCCCTAAAAACACATACTTTTCTCCTTAAAATCACATACTTTTGTCCCTAAAAACACAAACTTTTGACCTTAAAAGCACATACTTTTGTCCCTAAAAACACATACTTTTGTCCATAAAAACATATACTTTTGTTTTTAAAAACACATACTTTTCTCCTTAAAAGCACATACTTTTGTCCTTAAAAACGCCTACTTTTCGTTTTAAAAACACATACTTTTCTCCTTAAAATCACATACTTTTGTCCCTAAAAACACATACTTTTGTCCTTGAAAACACATACTTTTCTCCTTACAAACACATACTTTTGTCCCTAAAAACACATACTTTTCTCCTTAAAATGACATACTTTTGTCCCTAAAAACACAAACTTTTGACCTTAAAAGCACATACTTTTGACCTTAAAAGCACATACTTTTGTCCCTAAAAACACATACTTTTGTCCTTAAACACATACTTTTGTGTATATATATATATATATATATACAGTATATGCCACAATGGCTGCGATGGCGGAAGAAGGCTGCAGCAGAAAAGGGTCCCCAGTCGTCTTGGACTCCATGCCACCGGACCCTGACCCGATTCTGTCAAGGATGGTGTGGTGACTGTCTGTGCACCAGTCTCCCCATGTAAAACAAAGTCAGGCACAGGCATCCTCCATAAAGGGATACACCCCTACCAGGAGGATCGTCATACTCGTTCGAGTGACCGCCGATGATGAAGCAAATATGAACATTGCTGTACGTATACTTTTGACCCTCACATTTTCATAATAAATTCATAAAAGAAGCAAACTTCATGAATGTTTTTAGTGAGCAACAAGTATGTGCTCCAATCACTACATCACAAAAAAATAAGAGTTGTAGAAATGATTGTAAACTCAAGACATGATGTTCTTTACACGTGCACCTTTGACCACCACTGTATGTTCTATTAAAAGTCACCTAGGCAATAATGAATATGGTAATGGTAACTAGCGAGCCCTGGGGCCGTGTCACGCACTCGCTCAAACCTCATTTCACTCTCGGCTTCATCGCCAAAGTCCGACATGTAGCAACGTATTAGCCTATGACTTAGTCATGCTACCTAATTATAACGTGTTGCTGCAGAAGTGCACCCAAACAGAGCTCCACCCCCACACTTGTCTGCAGGGTGTTTGAGTCAGGGAAGCATGGTTGTAGGACGTTAGGTACGCTGACTGCTTCAACAAGCACAACTTCACTCAATCTTACAACACAACATCTTAGCTTCGGCTTACGGTCCACAAAGCAAATCGGCGTATCACCTAATAAAATATCTAATTAATAATGAAATATTATCAGCTGCAATGCTGAAGTTGAACTGAAATCCTGGAATTTTTTTTTAGAATTGCTGAAGTAGAGCACACAATTCCCAATTCCTAATATTTTGAAGTTGCAATGGTTTGAATCAGATGAAAAATGTCCCATTCAGTTCAATGGGACATTTCCCCAAAATTTGGGAATTTTGGGAACATTTTTTAGAAAATTGTGAAAACAATTTAAATGGTCTGAATGAGTTGAGATTGTTGGTGTTGGAATTTTTCAAATCGGTCGAGAAATGTTGAAGTAGTAACATGTTGAATCGAAAAATGGTATTACAAAATTCCTGGAATTTCGGGAATACTTTGTTTTATGTCCTGATTAAGAGGAATGTTTTGATGGTGGAACAGTTGAAATGCGTCGAAAAACGTGGAAGGAGAAGTCGCCAGAAAAAAGGGTGGTAATAGGGCTAAGGAAAACCAGGAATTCTGGAAAATTCTGGAATTTTTTGGGACTTGGAAAAAAGATAGTTTAAATTTCCATGATGAGTGGAATATGTTGAAGGTGGAATGGTTTGAATAGGTTGAAAAATGTGGAAATGGTGGAAGTTTGAAAAATGGCCAATTCATTTTGAATGGGGAAAAATGTCCCAGAAAACCTGGAATTCTGGGAAATCTGGGAATTTTTTTTCAAATTTGTCAAGGGAAAGCCCGCGATTCCCGAACAGAATGAACAGTTTGAAGTTGGAACGGTTTGAATCGTGTGAAAAATGCAGATGGTAGAGCGCGCCAAAATCTGGAGAAGAGGAAGAAGAACTAGATGCTCCAATGCTGAAGTTGAACTGAAATCCTGGAATTTTTTTTAGAATTGTTGAAGTAGAGCACACAATTCCCAAACAGGCGAAATATTTTGAAGTTGGAACAGTTTGAATCAGATGAAAAATGTGGGAGTTGTGGAACTTTGAAGAATGTCCCATTGATTTCAATGGGAATTTTCCCAAAATTTGAGAATTTCGAGAAAATTGTGAAAAAAAACTTGAATGGTCTGAATGAGTTGAAGTGGTTGGTGTTGGAATTTTTCAAATCGGTCGAGAAATGTTAAAGTAGTAACATGTTGAATTGAAAAATGGTATTACGGAATTCCTGGAATTTCGGGAATTTTTTCAGTTCAAAAAACAACTTTGTTTTTTGTCCTGATTAAAAGGAATATTTTGCGGTAGAACAGTTGAAATGCGTTGAAAAATGTGGAAGGAGAAGTCGCCAGAAAAAAGGGTGGTAATAGGGCTTTGGAAAACCAGGAATTCTGGAAAATCCTAGAATTTTTTGGAACTTGGAAAAAAAAGTAGTTTAAATTTCCATGATGAGTGGAATGTGTTGAAGGTGGAATGGTTTGAATAGGTTGAAAAATGTGGAAATGGTGGAAGTTTGAAAAATGGCCAATTCATTTCGAATGGGAAAAATGTCCCGGAAAACCTGGAATTCTGGGAAATCTGGGAATTTTTTTTTCAAATTTGTCAAGGTAAAGCCCGCGATTCCCGAATAGGCTGAACAGTTTGAAGTTGGAACGGTTTGAATCGTGTGAAAAATGCGGAAGGTAGAGCGTGCCAAAATCTGGAGAAGAGGAAGAAGAAATAGATGCTCCAATGCTGAAGTTGAACTGAAATCCTGGAAATTTTTTAGAATTGTTGAAGTAGAGCACACAATTCCCAAACAGGCTGAATATTTTGAAGTTGGAACAGTTTGAATCAGATGAAAAATGTGGGAGTTGTGGAACTTTGAAGAATGTGGGAATTTTCCCAAAATTGGAAAATTTCGGAAAATTGTGAAAAAAAACTTGAATGGTCTGAATGAGTTGAAGTGGTTGGTGTTGGAATTTTTCAAATCGGTCAAGAAATGTTGAAGAAGTAACATGTTGAATTGAAAAATGGTATTATGAAATTCCTGGAATTTCGGGAATTTTTCCAGTTAAAAAAAACAACTTTGTTTTTTGTCCTGATTAAGAGGAAAATTTTGCGGTAGAACAGTTGAAATGCGTTGAAAAATGTGGAAGGAGAAGTCGCCAGAAAAAAGGGTGGTAACAGGGCTATAGAAAACCAGGAATTCAGGAAAATTCTGGAATTTTTTGGAACTTGGAAAAAGGGTAGTTTACATTTCCATGATGAGTGGAATGTGTTGAAGGTGGAATGGTTTGAATAGGTTGAAAAATGTGGAAATGGTGGAAGTTTGAAAAATGGCCAATTCATTTTGAATGGGAAAAATGTCCCGGAAAACCTGGAATTCTGGGAATTTTTTTTCAAATTTGTCAAGTGAAAGCCTGCGATTCCCGAATAGGCTGAACAGTTTGAAGTTGGAACGGTTTGAATCGTGTGAAAAATGCGGAAGGTAGAGCGCGCCAAAATCTGGAGAAGAGGAAGAAGAACTAGATGCTCCAATGCTGAAGTTGAACTGAAATCCTGGAAATTTTTTAGAATTGTTGAAGTAGAGCACACAATTCCCAAACAGGCTGAATATTTTGAAGTTGGAACAGTTTGAATCAGATGAAAAATGTGGGAGTTGTGGAACTTTGAAGAATGTCCCATTGATTTCAATGGGAATTTTCCCAAAATTGGAAAATTTCGGAAAATTGTGAAAACAAACTTAAATGGTCTGAATGAGTTGAAGTGGTTGGTGTTGGAATTTTTCAAATCGGTCGAGAAATGTTGAAGTAGTAACATGTTGAATTGAAAAATGGTATTACGGAATTCCTGGAATTTCGGGAATTTTTCCAGTTCAAAAAACAACTTTGTTTTTTGTCCTTATTAAGAGGAATATTTTGCGGTAGAACAGTTGAAATGCGTTGAAAAATGTGGAAGGAGAAGTCGCCAGAAAAAAGGGTGGTAATAGGGCTATGGAAAATCAGGAATTCTGGAATTTTTTGGAACTTGGAAAAAGGATAGTTTAAATTTCCATGATGAGTGGAATATGTTGAAGGTGGAATGGTTTGAATAGGTTGAAAAATGTAGAAATGGTGGAAGTTTGAAAAATGGCCAATTCATTTTGAATGAGAAAAATGTCCCGGAAAACCTGGAATTCTGGGAAATCTGGGAATTGTTTTTCAAATTTGTCAAGGGAAAGCCCGCGATTCCCGAATAGAATGAACAGTTTGAAGTTGGAACGGTTTGAATCGTGTGAAAAATGCGGACGGTGCGGCGTCTTCAGTAATGCGGACGCTGTATCGATCCGTTGTGGTGAAGAAGGAGCTGAGCCGGAAGGCAAAGCTCTCAATTTACCGGTCGATCTACGTTCCCATCCTCACCTATGGTCATGAGCTTTGGGTAATGACCGAAAGGACAAGATCACGGGTACAAGCGGACGAAATGAGTTTCCTCCGCCGGGTGGCGGGGCTCTCCCTTAGAGATAGGGTGAGAAGCTCTGCCATCCGGGAGGAGCTCAAAGTAAAGCCGCTGCTCCTTCACATGGAGAGGAGCCAGATGAGGTGGTTCGGGCATCTGGTCAGGATGCCACCCGAACACCTCCCTAGGGAGGTGTTTAGGGCACGTCCGAACCGGTAGGAGGCCGCGGGGAAGACCCAGGACACGTTGGGAAGACTATGTCTCCCGGCTGGCCTGGGAACGCCTCGGGGTCCCACAGGAAGAGCTGGACGAAGTGGCTGGGGAGAGGGAAGTCTGGGCTTCCCTGCTTAGGCTGCTGCCCCCGCGACCCGACCTCGGATAAGCGGAAGAAGATGGATGGATGGATGGAAGTCCGGGTCCATGGTTCTCGCCCGGGAAAGGGTGGAATGCCATCTCCGGGTTGGGGGAGGAGACCCTGCCCCATGTGGAGGAGTTCAAGTACCTCGGAGTCTTGTTCACGAGTGGGGGAAGAGTGGATCGTGAGATCGACAGGTGGATCGGTGGGGCGTCTTCAGTAATGCGGACGCTGTATCGGTCCGTTGTGGTGAAAAAGGAGCTGAGCCGGAAGGCAAAGCTCTAAATTTACCGTTCCCATCCTCACTTATGGTCCTGAGCTTTGGGTTATGACCGAAAGGTCATGAGGAAATGAGTCTCCTCGGCGCTCTCCCTTAGAGATAGGGTGAGAAGCTCCGTCATCCGGGAGGAGCTCAAAGTAAAGCCGCTGCTCCTCCACATCGAGAGGAGCCAGATGAGGTGGTTCGGGCATCTGGTCAGGATGCCACCCGAACGCCTCCCTAGGGAGGTGTTTAGGGCATGTCCGAACCGGTAGGAGGCCGCGGGGAAGACCCAGGACACGTTGGGAAGACTATGTCTCCCGGCTGGCCTGGGAACGCCTCGGGGTCCCACAGGAAGAGCTGGACGAAGTGGCTGGGGAGAGGGAAGTCTGGGCTTCCCTGCTTAGGCTGCTGCCCCCGCGACCCGACCTCGGATAAGCGGAAGAAAATGGATGGATGGATGGATACTAGACCAGTGGTTCTCAAACTTTCTTCACCGAGTACCACCTCAGAATACACTTGGCTGTCCAAGTACCACCACTAAAATACAGTAGTGTAGTAGGCCTAAGTAAGTAACTAAGGCTTTATTTAATATTACACACAGTTTGAACAGTAACACCGTGTTGGAATATAGGAAAATAAAACACTTTATCCAATTGATTCTGTGGCGCACCACTAGATGGAGCCCGCATACCACAGTTTGAGAATCATTGTACGAGAGAGATTCATGCCAGCAGTACCTGTAAAAACTGTTTCAGCTGTCAAATAGGCACCGAAAAGGAATAAAGTTTAGTTTTTAAAAATGTATATTTGATGTAACAAAAGAATCATCTTTCACCTGCCAAACGTAAGAAAACCGCATGGACTGACTGACGGTTGACCAGAAGTAGCAGCGACTTTCTGTCAGCTTAGGTCTTTGATCTTACCTTCACTACAATACTTCCCTGCAGGCTCCAGAACCGTGTCCTCCACAGAAGAGTCCACTTTGGTTGTTCCATCAGGTCCTTGTCCTAATCCGGAAGCCTTGTTTTGGTTCTGGCTCTGGGTCAAAAAGGGCCTTTGGGCCAAGTTTCCCTCGCTGCCGGCTCTCATCAGCCTCTCCCCGATGCGCAGCATGCATGAGCGGTTACCTTGCGGGTCCATCCTTGAACTGAAGTTCTTGGATCCAGGTCGACCCAGGCGGGAAGAGGTCTTGGACATCTCCCCTTCTTGCTTGTTTTTTCTTTACTTTCTTCCTGCTATTTTCTCTTGTCTCTGCTCATCTCTTGCGAAAGAAGAAGTTGAAGCACAGTCAGTTTCCAGAACCCGGCCGTCGTCCGCATGCCTCGGTGTCCTCGTATCCCCGCCTTGCCCACTCTTGATTAGCCATTGAAGACTCTCCGGTGCCTGGACCAAACGGTCTTCTCCTGATTCTCTTTCACCGCCTGCTTCCTCTGAGAGCTGGAGCTCCTCTGGGAGAACTCTGTTTCACCCTACAGAGTCTCCCGCTTTCTCTCCCGCTTCTGATCTTTAATCCCCCTCCCGCGCTGAAGTCTCTCTCCCGCGCTCCTTCAGACGGCACGGACAGTGTATGACTCTAAATCCATCCTGACGTCTCGGCATATTCACGACATTGTACAATTGGTTGTACGGCTTCACTTGACTACGTTCCCGGTTGGTGATCTTCCCGACAGCTCTTGCAGAGGGTGCTGTTTACCGCGTGCTCGTTGACCCGTACCCGCATTGTCTCGCCTGCTTACACCACCCTTTATGGATCGAATTGCGCTTGCTGATCACCGAGCGGGTTGGCAGTACTGTGGAGCTCGGGTCACTACATCTCCAGAATTGGCTCCAGAGACGTTACGGCAAATTGAGATCGTATGAGAAGCTAAACTTGGTGTGGTGTTGTTTGACCATGGAAGACGACCCTTGTTTTTGGACTATGGAGTTCTGCCAGACTGCATCATACAAACCCTAAAACCAGTGAAGTTGTCACGTGACAAAGAAGTTGGGAAAGGTGGCAATAAGTACTGATAAAGTTGAGGAATGCTCATCAAACACTTATTTGGAACATCCCACAGGTGTGCAGGCTAATTGGGAACAGGTGGGTGCCATGATTGGGTATAAAAGTAGATTCCATGAAATGCTCAGTCATTCACAAACAAGGATGGGGCGAGGGTCACCACTTAGTCAACAAATGCATGAGCAAATTATTGAACAGTTTAAGAAAAATCTTTCTCAACCAGCTATTGCAAGGAATTCAGGGATTTCACCATCTACGGTCCGTAATATCATCAAAGAGTTCAGAGAATCTGGAGAAATCACTGCACGTAAGCAGCTAAGCCCGTGACCTTCCATCCCTCAGGCTGTACTGCATCAACAAGCGACATCAGTGTGTAAAGGATATCACCACATGGGCTCAGGAACACTTCAGAAAACCACTGTCAGTAACTACAGTTGGTCGCTACATCTGTAAGTGCAAGTTAAAGCTCTACTATGCAAAGCGAAAGCCATTTATCAACAACACCCAGAAACGCCGCCGGCTTCTCTGGGCCCGAGATCATCTAAGATGGACTCATGCAAAGTGGAAAAGTGTTCTGTGGTCTGACGAGTCCACATTTCAAATTGTTTTTTGGAAATATTCGACATTGTGTCATCCGGACCAAAGGGGAAAAGAACCATCCGGATTGTAAAAGGCAGCATGTGTGATGGTATGGGGGTGCATTAGTGCCCAAGGCATGGGTAACTTACACATCTGTGAAGGCACCATTAATGCTGAAAGGTACATACAGGTTTTGGAACAACATATGCTGCCGTCTTTTTCATGGACGCCCCTGCTTATTTCAGCAAGACAATGCCAAGCCACATTCAGCACGTGTTTACAACAGCGTGGCTTCGTAAAAAAAGAGTGCGGGTACTTTCCTGGCCCGCCTGCAGTCCAGACCTGTCTCCCATCGAAAATGTGTGGCGCATTATGAAGCCTAAAATACGACAGACTGTTGAACGACTGAAGCTCTACATAAAACAAGAATGGGAAAGAATTCCACTTTCAAAAGCTTCAACAATTAGTTTCTTCAGTTCCCAATCGTTTATTGAGTGTTGTTAAAAGGAAAGGCCATGTAACACATTTCTCAACCAGCCATTGCAATGGAATTTAGGGATATCCATACATGCCAACCCTCCCGATTTTCCCGGGAGACTCCCGAATTTCAGTGCCCCTCCCGAAAATCTCCCGGGGCAACCATTCTCCCGAATGTCTCCCGATTTTCACCCGGGCAACAATATTGAGGGCGTGCCGTGATGGCACTGCCTTTAGCGTCCTCTACAACCTGTCGTCGAGTCCGCTTTTTCTCCATACAAACAGCGTGCCGACTCAGTCACATGTTGTATGCGGCTTCTGCAGACATACGTAAGTGACTGCAAGGCATACTTGGTCAACAGCCATACAGGTCACACTGAGGGTGGCCGTATAAACAACTTTAACATTGTTACAAATATGCGCCACACTGTGAGCCCACACCAAACAAGAATGACAAACACATTTCGGGGGAACATCCGCACCGTAACACAACATAAACACAACAGAACAAATACCCAGAATCCCTTTCAGCCCTAACTCTTCCGGGCTACAATTTACACCACCCCCCTCCCCCATCTCCCGAACTCGGAGGTCTCAAGGTTGGCAAGTATGGGGATTTCACCATCTACGCTCCGTAATATCATCAAAAGGTTCAGAGAATCTGGAGAAATCACTGCACGTAAGCCATGATATTACGCACCTTGGATCCCACAGGCGGTGCTGAAACAAAACGCAGACATCAGTGTGTAAAGGATATCACCACATGGGCTCAGGAACACTTCAGAAAACCGCTGTCGGTAACTACAGTTGGTCGCTACATTTGTAAGTGCAAGTTAAAACACACAGAAACAGAAACGCCGCCGGCTTCGCTGGGCCCCCGAGCTCAGCTCGGGTGTAGCACAACATGTCCACCATGAAACCCAGTGAAGGACAATGCTCTGTTGTTTGTCACTAATGACATAAAAGGTGACTTACTCTTAACCGTTTTGATTCGTGGCAAAGTGGCGTGGCTTCAAGCGTGTGCAGAGAGGAGTCCTGCTTCACCCACGTGCCTTCACAAAAAGATGGATATTCCGAAAAAGTACTTTTAAAGGCAGGCTCGGTGCTAACTATTGTCGGAGGCAGATATTTACATATATCCGAACTTAAGTGTTACTTCTTTTATTTCATAGTCATATTTGAAAACAGCTCGTGTTTTTCCATTTGTTCTCTTTCTGTTTGTCTACAAGTAAACTGTGTGTGTTAACCTTGAAGCTTTGGAATGTTAGAAAGAGCGATAATGGGCATTTGTTTTGGCTAGAGAGACATGACTAGAGAGACTTAAGAGGGGAGAGGTTTTGGTCGGGAGGACAGACCATCTTGGCGACGCAATTGAATGTTCTATGCTGGACTGGTCTCAATGTATATATGCAAAGCTTTGCAAATATATTACAAAATACCTATTCTGTCTCTGGTGGTTTCTCAACTCAGCTTTAAGTGTCGTAAAGAGCTTGGGGAGCGACTTGTGACTTGAATTCCCTGGGAGGAACAACTGGTCCAGAACGCAACACTATGTATGGCAATGAAGGAGACAATGACATGGTAAGTAATGAACAGTAGGTTAAAAATGTGTGAATGTTTGTTGTGTAGCTCGCTTAGCCTTCTACTGTAAGACAATAGCATTCACCGTCCTCCGGAAAAATAAAGAATGATTTTCCTAAAAAAAAGTACTTTTTAATTGGATCAGTGTCTATCATGTTTGGCAATGGACCAGTTAGAAACATATGACAATGAAAAACACAAACCTATTCTGGAAGGGACTTACGCTGTCTTTACGCTAAAGTGGAGTGGTAACTGTGTTATGGGCGACGCCAACTATTCATTACGGTAAACGTATGATGCAAAGAGTTGAATAATGTGGACACGTTTGTTACTAGATACATTAGAGATAGGGCTGGGTGATAAAAGGATAACAATTTATACATCGCAAAATAACTATTTCCTTAATAGTGATACAACATTTTTTTAACAGTGTGGATTTGTCCAGGTGCGACATGCGGCACAAAGATCATATGTAGTAGTCAATGCCAAAAGAGCTCTCACTCTGTCATGAGTGAAGCACCTAATGGGATGAAACACATGCGTGAAATGCTCATAATAAACTCAGAAGTGTGTTTATGTTTTGTATAAGTTTAAATGTTGTCTTCTCTTTGGTGTAGAGTGTCATGACTTGGTCCTGGGTGTTTGCTTTTCCGGGATGCAACGGAAAGTTGGCTCGGGCGAGACGGGAATGTAAGCACATTTTTATTTAAACACTATAAATACAAAACAAGGAAGTAAACAAAAGGCGAGCACAGTGGCGGAGAACAAACTATGAAACCAAACACTCGCACAAAGGCAAAAACTATGAACAACAAACAACACTAACTGTGGCAATAATAAACAAAACTTACTTGGCATGGACAAACTCTCATTTCTCAAAAAATAATAGTGTTAAAATCAATGTTGTTATGAATTATTGACATATTTTAGACACCAAATACTTCACATCAAATATTACACTTTGACATTTTTTGGGGGGGAAATATATTTTGTGTTTTTGGCAAAAAAAAACAACAAAAAAGGTTTTCTTTGCCAAAAAGGCGTAACACAAATTAAAAATTTTTTTATTTTTTTTTAAACTACAAAAACTATCATTTCTCAAAAAATAATAATGTACAAAAATCAATGTTGTTATGAATTATTGACATATTTTGGACTCCAAATATTTCACATTAAATTGAACACTTTGACATTTTTTGGGGGGAAAATATATTTTGTGTTTTTGGCAAAAAAAAAACAACAAAAAAGGTTTTCTTTGCCAAAAAGGCGTAACACAAATTAAAAAACTTTTTTTTTTTTAAACTACAAAAACTAATTTCTCAAAAAATAATAGTGTTAAAATCAATGTTGTTATGAATTATTGATATATTTTAGACACCAAATACTTCACATCAAATATTACACTTTGACATATTTTCGGGGGAAAATATTGCATATTTTGTGTTTTTGCCATAAAAAATGAATATATAATTAAAAAATTTTTTTTATAATTGACCGATAGCTCTAAAGTTAATTTGGAGTTTTAAGTGTTGAAAGTAAAACTAAATACACGAATGAGTTATTTTATAACACTTTTTTAGTGGGACTCTGGGAATTTTAGAAAGACCTTTAAAAAAACGAAAAACTATCATTTCTCAACAAATAATAATGTATTAAAGTCAATGTTATTATGAATTATTGACATATTTAAGACACTTTGAAACATTTTTTGGGGAAAATATTGCATATTTTTGCCAGAAAGACAAAAAAAACACACACACACACAAAGAGGTCTTCCCTACCTGGACATGATTAACGAAAACAGGTGCGTGACTCAAAACGTGAAACAGGTGCGTGGCGTGACAGGTGAAAACTAATGGGTTGCTATGGTGACAAACAAGAGTGCACAATGAGTCCAAACGTGGAACGGGTGAAACTAATGGGGTAATCGTGGAAACAAGACGAGGGAGTGAAAAGCCAGAAACTAAACAGTCCAATAACTAAACAAAACGTGACTAAAACAAAACATGATTACACAGACATGACATAGAGTAGATCATGCTTCTGTTTTTTTTACAATAACCTGCGTCTTCCACTACACAAGCTATGGGCAAATAGTGTCACTTGATAATGATGTACAGTGTATATCATGTTTAATATCATATATTACATGTACAATGATGTGTATATCATATTTAATATCAATATATTACATGTAGAATGATGTGTGTGTGTGTAACTGTTGTGTACCTGTCCCGCCAAGAACCCACAGAGGCTGGATTGGATGACGTGGTTCTTCCCAACTTATTTTGACTAATATCCTCCTTTTTAATATAGTTGTGAAATTAAAAAAAAATACAAGACATGAAAGAAATAATTAAATGGCACCCTCTAGTGGTGACCATGGGATATGACAGGCCACTTGTTAACAATATCAACTGGAACTGCAACAATTATTAGCTAGATCACAACACACACACACACACACACACACACACACACACACACACACACACACACACACACACACACGCGCGCAACATGTGCACCATTAGTCTTACCATTAGCAGCATCCGGGTCACATGTACAGACTTTTATCTACCAGCAGATGGCGCCATTGGACCTCTCGGTGCAGGACTAAACTATAAACATACTTTTGCAGCAATTTCACTCAAATAATCTAACTATTTCTTATACTCGTTACATGTGTACTGTTCAAAATCTATATACAGGTAAAAGCCAGTAAATGAGAATATTTTGAAAAACTTGATTTATTTCAGTAATTGCATTCAAAAGGTGTAACTTGTACATTATATTTATTCATTGCACACAGACTGATGCATTCAAATGTTTATTTCATTTAATTTTGATGATTTGAAGTGGCAACAAATGAAAATCCAAAATTCCGTGTGTCACAAAATTAGAATATTACTTAAGGCTAATACAAAAAAGGGATTTTTAGAAATGTTGGCCAACTGAAAAGTATGAAAATGAAAAATATGAGCATGTACAATACTCAATACTTGGTTGGAGCTCCTTTTGCCTCAATTACTGCGTTAATGCGGCGTGGCATGGAGTCGATGAGTTTCTGGCACTGCTCAGGTGTTATGAGAGCCCAGGTTGCTCTGATAGTGGCCTTCAACTCTTCTGCATTTTTGGGTCTGGCATTCTGCATCTTCCTTTTCACAATACCCCACAGATTTTCTATGGGGCTAAGGTCAGGGGAGTTGGCGGGCCAATTTAGAACAGAAATACCATGGTCCGTAAACCAGGCACGGGTAGATTTTGCGCTGTGTGCAGGCACCAAGTCCTGTTGGAACTTGAAATCTCCATCTCCATAGAGCAGGTCAGCAGCAGGAAGCATGAAGTGCTCTAAAACTTGCTGGTAGACGGCTGCGTTGACCCTGGATCTCAGGAAACAGAGTGGACCGACACCAGCAGATGACATGGCACCCCAAACCATCACTGATGGTGGAAACTTTACACTAGACTTCAGGCAACATGGATCCTGTGCCTCTCCTGTCTTCCTCCAGACTCTGGGACCTAGATTTCCAAAGGAAATGCAAAATTTGCATGGTTGGGTGATGGTTTGGGGTGCCATGTCATCTGCTGGTGTCGGTCCACTCTGTTTCCTGAGATCCAGGGTCAACGCAGCCGTCTACCAGCAAGTTTTAGAGCACTTCATGCTTCCTGCTGCTGACCTGCTCTATGAAGATGGAGATTTCAAGTTCCAACAGGACTTGGCGCCTGCACACAGCGCAAAATCTACCCGTGCCTGGTTTACGGACCATGGTATTTCTGTTCTAAATTGGCCCGCCAACTCCCCTGACCTTAGCCCCATAGAAAATCTGTGGGGTATTGTGAAAAGGAAGATGCAGAATGCCAGACCCAAAAACGCAGAAGAGTTGAAGGCCACTATCAGAGCAACCTGGGCTCTCATAACACCTGAGCAGTGCTAGAAACTCATCGACTCCATGCCACGCCGCATTAACGCAGTAATTGAAGGCAAAAGGAGCTCCAACCAAGTATTGAGTATTGTACATGCTCATATTTTTCATTTTCATACTTTTCAGTTGGCCAACATTTCTAAAAAATCCCTTTTTTGTATTAGCCTTAAGTAATATTCTAATTTTGTGACACACGGAATTTTGGATTTTCATTTGTTGCCACTTCAAATCATCAAAATTAAATGAAATAAACATTTGAATGCATCAGTCTGTGTGCAATGAATAAATATAATGTACAAGTTACACCTTTTGAATGCAATTACTGAAATAAATCAAGTTTTTCAAAATATTCTAATTTACTGGCTTTTACCTGTATAGTTGAAATAAATGATACCTTTTTAACAATTGACATCATTTACAGCGTTATGATATGACTGATCTTACCCTTAAAGCGCATTTAGAACCATCAAATCTAAATGCGACATTCAAGCGTCAACTTTTGACGGACGATCCATCTCACTTCCTGTTTAAATTGGCGCCTTACACAAACAGCCAATCAGGCGAGGTCTTCTTGCCGCTCTCTGCGTTGATTGGAGCGCGGCATCACAGCACTCCTCGCTGCGATTGGCTGCCGGAAAACAACACGAAAAATAACGTCGCTTGAAAATGTATCCAAATTAAAAAATACATGAATTATAATACACGACTCAAGAAGGCGTTTGAACGTCCTTCGGTGTTAAACTTCATGTTCTGCCGTTAAATACAGTTTAAAACGTGAGACAGTATTGCAAGTTGCACAACATAAACAATGTACCATATCGTATATAGTTGAAATAAATGATACATTTTTTAACAATTAACATCACTTACAGCGTTAATTCATGATTGATATGACTCTTAAAGCGCATTTAGAAGCTTAAAATCTACATTTGGTATTCAAACATCAACTTTTGACAGATCCATCTCACTTCCTGTTTACATTGGCGCCTCACACAAACAGCCAATAAGGCGAGGTCTTCTTGCCGCTCTCTGCGTTGATTGGAGCGCGGCATCACAGCACTCCTCGCTGCGATTGGCTGTCTAACAATAACAGAAAAAGTAATGTCACCATGACGACGCCTGTTAGAAAACGTAGCCAAGTTCGAAAATACCGTTAAAAAAAACCCATTAATTTTCACACACAACTGAAAAATTAGGGTTTTTTGTTACTTGTTGTTATTTTTTGTTATTTTTTGTTTTTTTTGTCGTTCAGCCTTCATTTACGGCCACACTGACCTGACCCCTCCTCCTCACATGTGACGTCACAACTGTCGTTCACCACAGATGGTCTATTGTTGTCAGCCCCGCCCCCCTCCAAAAATCATGCATAATAATTTCACGCACTAAATAAAGATTTGAACTGGAATGAGGGCAGAAGGCAACACTGGTGCTCCTTTAATATGTTTGTAAAATGCATAATAAAATATATTCTTGTATTCGCCAAATTTAATAATACATTTTCAGGGAATATATTATTATTATTATAAACTATTCATTATTGCCTGAGGAGGTGTGTGTATAATCATTCGCCACTAGAGGGGGTTAAAACCAAACAAAAGGCAAGTGACATTTTTGTGTTTCAAACAATCGATTAATCATTTAAGTTTTTTTGGTGTGGCAATTTTCGAAGTGCTTTACACCAAAAAAAAAAAAAGAAAGATGACAAAAAACAAATTTTTAAACATATATTTAAAAACACAAAAATAAATACAATATTATCTAATAAATACAAACATAACATTGAGATAATAATAGTTAATTTTGTTATTTTATGCTATTTAATTTTTTTAATTTTGTATTTTTCATTTGTTTTGTATTTATCTATTTGATTTGATTTGAATATGTACTGTTTGACCACTTTTTTTTTAAAATCCATTTTAATGGATTATTGTTTAAAGTCAAATCCTAGATGTAAGAATGTACAAGTTGAACATAAAATATATCTATAAAATACTTATACTTAATGTAGAATATGCTTAATGTTACAGTTTATGCAGTCTGTGGTCAATTCTTCACAATACTCGACATTTTTTTAGTGTAAATGTACTTTGATTTGTGGTAAAATAGTCTTGTAAGTTAATTGATAAAGCGATATTATTTTAATGTTTTATTTATTGTTTTTATTGTTTGTAATCTTTATCTAAAACAACAAAAAAGTGACATGCATTTTTATTTATTTATTTGTATACATTTTGTATTATTATTTAGTATTTGTAATATCTATATATTAAAAACAATTAAAAGTAATTTTTTGAGTGAATAATTATCTTTTTTTTGTGACAAAAATAATTTCCATAACATTTTTTATGCTAACATTAGCACTATTTTGCAAGCTTGTTTTCTGTGGATTGAAGGGATGTAGTAAGAAACTGTAATATTTGACCCAAGGTTAAAGTATTACAGTCGCTAAATGGATTCAAAGCTAGCTTTAATGGTAAATGTATAAATAAAAAAAAAAATAAAAAAAAAAATAAAAAAAAAAATATATATATATATATATATATACATATATATATATATATATATATATATGGTAAATGTATAAATAAATAAATAATAAATAAATAAGTTGAAAACATTATATATATATATATATATATATATATATATATATATATATATATATATATATATATATATATATATATATATATATATGGTAAATGTATAAATAAATAAATAATAAATAAATAAGTTGAAAACATTATATATATATATATATATATATATATATATATATATATATATATATATATATATATATATATATATATATATATATATATATATATATATATATATGTAATTTGTTTTGGTGGAAATATTCAAAATTGTGTGTTTTTGCCATACAAAACAAGCTTTTTTGGACAGAAAGGGCATAAAACAAACAAAAAAACTAATAAAAACGATTGATCGACAGATAGAGCTGAAGTTGATCTAAAAATGTTTTTGTTGAAAGTTATAAAAAAAAAAAAAGGGAAATATTTGTTGTGAAGTAATTGGAACCTTAAATAAGCCAATAATTTATAACAACATAGATTTTACTTCATTATTATTTTCGAGTAATTGTAAAAAATACATAAATAAATAAGAAACTATGCATGGTAGCTTTGTCTTATTCCAGTCAACATTTTGGACACCTGGAGTTTAGACAATGATTACTGTCATACCTAAACCCAACACTAGGTGTCAGTGTACTCAAGAGTCACAAAGGGAAATTGCAACAGGTTCGTTTGGCTATAGCACAATAATATAATATAATATATATATATATATATATATATATATATATATATATATATATATATATATATATATATATATATATATATATATACACATACAGCCTGCTAACACGTTTTGAAGCTAATTTTGCCTCTCAAGCAAGTGCCTAGAAGGCAGCGAGTTGAACTCCGGGCCGGGGGCTCACAACAGTTAGAAGATGCATTCAACATTTCTGTGGGAATTCTCTTATTAATACAATTAATGCAATTCTATTGAAATTAATGTTATTGAAAAATTGCGAGCTTTGCAGCAACTTTCTGAACAAGCTGCTACAACAATCACAACAAACACAACAATGTATAACAATAAAAGTATGGAAATGATCGAATCAATAAGGTGACATTTTTTGACCTTCAATAAATACCACAACACTTTCTGGGTGGTCTATTATAATAAATAAATAAATGATAAATGGGTTGTACTTGTATAGCGCTTTTCTACCTTCAAGGTACTCAAAGCGCTTTGACACTACTTCCACATTTACCCATTCACACACACATTCACACACTGATGGAGGGAGCTGCCATGCAAGGCGCTAACCAGCACCCATCAGGAGCAAGGGTGAAGTGTCTTGCTCAGGACACAACGGACATGACGAGGTTGGTACTAGGTGGGGATTGAACCAGGGACCCTTGGGTTGCGCACGGCCACTCTCCCACTGCGCCACGCCGTCCCTAATACAATAATAATATTGTATTATTAGTGTTTTAATATTACATTTTTATTGTATTCATATTTTATTATCATTGTATTAATGTTGTATTATTATTGTGTGATTATGTTATAATTTTTGTATTAATATTGTATTATTAGTGTTTTAATATTGTATTTTTATTGTATTAATATTTTATTATCATTGTATTAATATTGTATGGTTAGGTTATTATTTTTGTATTAATATTGTATTATAATTGTATTGCTATTCTATTATGATTGTATTAATATATATATAAACATATATATATTTATATATATGTATTAATAGTCTATTATTATTGTATTAATATTGTATTATTATTGTTCTAATATTTTACTATTATTGTTTTACTATTGTATTATTATTGTATTACTATTATATTATTATTGCTTTAATATTGTATTTTTTTTTAATTATCATTGTATTAATATTATATTATTATTGTTTTATTGTATGTTCATTGTATTACAATGTGTTTATATTATATTATTATTGTTTTAAACTTGTATTATTATTGTATTAATATTTTATTATCATTGTGTCAGTATTGTATTATTATTGTATGATTATGTTATTATTTTTGTGTTGATATTGTATTATTATTGTATTACTATTCTAGTATGATTGTATTAATAGTCTATTATTATTATTGTATTAATCTTGTATTATTATTGTTTTGATATTGTACTATTATTGTTTTAATATTGTATTATTATTGTATTACTATTATATATATATTTTTTTAATATTGTATTTTTTATTGTATTAATATTTTATTATCTTTGTATTGATATTGTATTATTATTGTATGATGATGTTATTATTTTTGTATTAATATCGCATTATTACTGTATTACTATTCTATTATGATTGTATTAACAGTCTATTATTATTGTATTAATCTTGTATTATTATTGTTTTAATATTGTACTATTATTGTTTTAATATTGTATTTCTATTGTATTCATATTTTATCATCATTGTGTTATTATTGTATGATTATGTTGTTATGTTTGTATTAATATCGCATTACTATTCTATTATGATTGTATTAATCTTGTCTTATTATTGTTTTAATATTGTACTATTATTGTTTTAATATTGTATTATTATTGTATTACTATTATATTATTATTGTTTTAATATTGTATTATTATTGTATGATTATGTTATTATTTTTGTATTAATATTGCATTATTATTGTATTACTATTCTAATATGATTGTATTAATAGTCTATTATTATTGTATTCATCTTGTATTATTATTGTTTTAATATTGCACTATTATTGTTTTAATATTGTGTTATTATTGTATTACTATTATATTATTATTGTTTTAATATTGTATTTTTATTGTATTCATATTTTATTATCATTGTATTATTATTGTATGATTATGTTTTTATTTATGTTTTAATATTGCATTGTTATTGTATTGCTATTCTATTATTATTGTATTAATAGTCTATTATTGTGTATTAATCTTGTATTAGTAATGTTTTAATATTGTACTATTATTGATTTATATTGTGTTACTATTATATTATTGTTGTTTTAATATTGTATTTTTATTGTATTAATATTTTATTATCGTTGTATTAATACTGTATTATTATTGTATGATTATGTTATTATTTTTTGTATTAATATTGCATTATTATTGTATTACTATTCTCCATCCATCCATTTTCTACCGCTTATTCCCTTTGGGGTCGCGGGGGGCGCTGGAGCCTATCTCAGCTACAATCGGGCGGAAGGCGGGGTACACCCTGGACAAGTCGCCACCTCATCGCAGTTTCTATTCTATGATGATTTTATTAATAGTCTATTATTATTGTATTAATATTTTCCAGTATCAGCCGCTGACTGGATGCTCTGGCAGAGCCGGAGCCAGTACTCGTTAGCACATTGCCTTGCTGGTCTCTGTGCTCTGTGCTCTGGGCTCCTGGCAGATCAGTACACCTGCAGAGTCCTCTGGCTGGGGGATGGCTTGCATTCCAGGTGAGCTCTGCGGCGTTCTTCTACGGCTGGAGTGAGTATGGAGGACTTGGCCTCAAAAAACCAGTCGTCGTTCTTTGTCTGCTTCTTTCCATCATGACCATCATGGCCGTGCTGTGTACCGACTCTCTAATGCGGTCCCATCTCTCTGTGGCGGAGCCACCAGGACGATCTGAGTCAAGCACCTCCAAGAGAGCTTGGGTGAATTCTGCTACCTTGTCAGGATGTGCGGTCTTGCCCACATCCATGCGGGGTTTGCCCTGGGGCCTGGAGCGATGGATCTTCTTAGGCAGGAGTCTCATCTCGCAGTACACCAGCGAGTGATCAGTATCGCAGTCACCCCTGTGAAAGGTGCGGGTAAGGAGGACGCACTTCAACGCAGACCGCTTGGTGAGGATCAGGTCTAGCTGGTGCCAGTGTTTGGAGCGAGGGTGTCTCCAAGACGCTTTGTGCCGAGGCTTTGTCTGGAAGAAGGAGTTGGTGATGCTGAGGTCACGGTATGAGCACAACTCCAGGAGTCCATTCTCATTCATCTTTCCAACACCAACATTTCCAAGACTGGAGGGCCAAGAGTCGTGGTCAGTGCCCACTCTGGCGTTGAAGTCACCCGGCAGTATCAGGTGCTCTTCTTTTGGGATCCTGTCGATAAGAGACTCTAGCTGGCTGTAGAACTCGTCCTTGGAACCCCTGGTAACGCTGAGTGTTGGTGCATAGACACTGATCAGGTTGACGGGCCTGTGCCTCGTTGGCAGGGTTCGATCATTCCCAGTAGAGAGTTCCGGACAGCAAATCCAACGGCATACTCTCTGGTTTCCTCGGCACTCTTCCCTTGCCAGAAGAACGTAAAGTTATTTTCTCTGAGAGTTCCAGAGTCGGCAAGCCGCGGCTCCTGCAGTGCGGCAATGTCAACATGCAGTCTCAGGAGTTCATCGTTGATGACTGAGATCTTCCGGGCATCGCTGACGGCCTGGAGGTCGTCAGACAGTCCTGGTGTCATGGTTCTGACATTCCAGGTGCTCTTCTTTTGGGATCCTGTCGATAAGAGAGTCTAGCTGGCTGTAGAACTCGTCCTTGGCACCCCTGGTAACGCTGAGTGTTGGTGCATAGACACTGATCAGGTTGACGGGCCTGTGCCTCGTTGGCAGGGTTCGATCATTCCCAGTAGAGAGTTCCGGACAGCAAATCCAACGCCATACTCTCTGGTTTCCTCGGCACTCTTCCCTTGCCAGAAGAACGTAAAGTTATTTTCTCTGAGAGTTCCAGAGTCGGCAAGCCGCGGCTCCTGCGGTGCGGCAATGTCAACATGCAGTCTCAGGAGTTCATCGTTGATGACTGAGATCTTCCGGGCATCGCTGACGGCCTGGAGGTCGTCAGACAGTCCTGGTGTCATGGTTCTGACATTCCAGGTGCTCTTCTTTTGGGATCCTGTCGATAAGAGAGTCTAGCTGGCTGTAGAACTCGTCCTTGGTACCCCTGGTAACGCTGAGTGTTGGTGCATAGACACTGATCAGGTTGACGGGCCTGTGCCTCGTTGGCAGGGTTCGATCATTCCCAGTAGAGAGTTCCGGACAGCAAATCCAACGCCATACTCTCTGGTTTCCTCGGCACTCTTCCTTTGCCAGAAGAACGTAAAGTTATTTTCTCTGAGAGTTCCAGAGTCGGCAAGCCGCGCCTCCTGCGGTGCGGCAATGTCAACATGCAGTCTCAGGAGTTCATCGTTGATGACTGAGGTCTTCCGGAGGTCGTCAGACAGTCCTGGTGTCATGGTTCTGACATTCCATGTGCCCAGCTCGAGGGGAGAAGTTTTCATTGTTGAATTTGAATTTCTTGTGTTGTTGCCTGGTGCAGCAATCGCAGTCCACTTGTCGGATACTCGTACCCTGAGCCCAGGCGGACTGTGGCGGGACAACACCCATGGCGCCAGCTCTACGCCAATCAAGCGGATGGCTTATAACCGGTAGCTGTTGATTCCCCGTGTTGTTTGGAAGCTGGAGTGTCCTCTCCAGGGTGCTAGCTTGGGCAAGGTGGTATGGATCCAAGGGAAAGGTAAAACCGATACATCTATGGCACCAGGGGCGTCGCAGGAGTTGCCGGAATGACTATGAAGACACGGTCAGACCGCCTTAAAGACTCCGACTCCGTGTTTGATGTCAGGGTTGACTCCCTTAGTCTTTGGTTATCCAAAACCTGCCCGCAAGGCAGCGGGAGACTAGTGGAGGGCGGGGAAGTCTCTCTACCCGTGCAGGTCCATGTAGACCTGCCCACTGCCCATAGAAAATACTGACCAGTCAGTATACACTACTACATGTTGTCATCTGTTTATTTCTCCCAAAAAATTATATATATATATATATATATATATATATATATATATATATATATATATATATATATATATATATATATATATATATATATATATATTATTGTATAAATATTAGAATAGTTTGCATTAATATTGTATTGTTTTTTAATAATATATTATTATTGTATTAATATTGTATTCATATTGGAATATTTTTGCATTAATATTGTATTATTATTGTATTATTATTTATTAAATATTATATTATTATTTTATTAATATTACATTATTATTTTTTAATATTGTGTTATTATGTATACTGACCAGTCAGTATACACTTCTACAAGTTGTCATCTGTTTATTTCTCAAAAATTGTATATATACATATATATATATATATATATATATATATATAAAAATATATATATATATATATATATATATATATATATGTATATATATATATATACACACACACACACACACACACACACACACACACACATATATATATATATATATATAATATATATATATTTATATATATATATATATATAATATATATATATTTATATATATATATATATATATATATATATATATATATATATATATATATATATATATATGTATATATATATACACACACACACACACACACACACACACACACATATATATATATATATATATATATATATATATATATATATATATATATATATATACATGTGTATATATATATATATATATATATATATATATATATATATATATAATTGTATTAATATTGGAATATTTTTGCATTAATATTGCATTAATGTTTTTTAATATTATATTATTATTGTATTAATATTGTATTCATATTGGAATAGTTTAATATTGTATTATTCTTTTTCAATATTATATTATTATATTAATATTACATTATTATTTTTTTATATTAATATTACATTATTATTGTTTTGATATTTTATTATTGTATTAATATTATATATTTTTTGTTTTAACATTGTATTATTATTGTATTGATATTGTATTATTATAATAGTAATATTATAATAATATAGTGTAAATATAGTTTTTTAATATGTGTTAATATTGCATTATGCTATTATAATTATAGTAGT
This sequence comes from Nerophis lumbriciformis, assembly GCF_033978685.3. Taxonomy (NCBI): domain Eukaryota; kingdom Metazoa; phylum Chordata; class Actinopteri; order Syngnathiformes; family Syngnathidae; genus Nerophis; species Nerophis lumbriciformis. The sequence goes on from NC_084580.2 coordinate 25,553,222, forward strand.
ATTATTATAATAAATATGGTTGTAAAGTGTTGTTATAGTGTGAATATAGTATTAATATAGTAGTAGTATTGTAATAATATAGTATAAATATAGTTGTAAAAGTGTTAATATTGTATTATTATAGTATAAATATTGTAATAATGTAGTATAAATATAGTTGTATTTTCCATTGATATTGTAAAAATATAGTATTATTAAAGTAGTAATTATATAGTAATAATGTAGTATAAATATAGTTGTATTTTCTATTGATATTGTAATAATATAGTATTATTAAAGTAGTAATTATATAGTAATAATATAGTATAAATATAGTTTGTTGATTAAGGAGAAGAAAGCTGCTAAATGGATTAAAGTTTCTCAGGATTAGTTGTACTATAATATAGTAATATTAATATAGTAATAATGTAGTATACATATCGTAGTATTATTATAATATTATAGTTGTAAAAATAATAAAAGGTGGCAATTGGTTGAAAGTTAGTCAAGATTAGTTGTATGATTATAGTATTAATATTATAATAATATAGTTGTAAAAGTGATGATTAAGGAGAAGAAAGCTGCTAATTGGTTTAAAGTCAGTCAGGATTAGTATTATTATTATAGTAGTATAATTATAGTATAAATAATGTTGTAAAAGTGTTAAAGAAAGCTGGTAATTGGTGTAAAGTTAGTCAGGATTAATATTATTATTATAGTAGTATAATTATGGTATACATAATGTTGTAAAAGTGTTAAAGAAAGGTGGTAATTGGTTTAAAGTTAGTCAGGATTAGTTTATTATTATAGTAGTATAATTATGGTATACATAATGTTGTAAAAGTGTTAAAGAAAGGTGGTAATTGGTTTAAAGTTAGTCAGGATAAGTAGTATAATTCTAGTAGTAATAATAAAGTTGTAAAAGTGATGATTAAGGAGAAGAAAGCTGTTAATTGGTTTAAAGTTATTCAGGCTTAGTTTATTATTATAGTAGTATAATTATGGTATAAATAATGTTGTAAAAGTGTTAAAGAAAGGTGGTAATTGGTGTAAAGTTAGTCAGGATTAATATTATTATTATAGTAGTATAATTATGGTATAAATAATGTTGTAAAAGTGTTAAAGAAATGTGGTAATTGGTTTAAAGTTAGTCAGGATTAGTTTATTATTATAGTAGTATAATTATAGTATAAATAATGTTGTAAAAGTGTTAAAGAAAGCTGGTAATTGGTTTAAAGTTAGTCAGGATTAGTTTATTATTATAGTAGTATAATTATGGTATAAATAATGTTGTAAAAGTGTTAAAGAAATGTGGTAATTGGTGTAAAGTTAGCCAGGATTAGTATTATTATTATAGTAGTATAATTATGGTATACATAATGTTGTAAAAGTGTTAAAGAAATGTGGTAATTGGTGTAAAGTTAGTCAGGATTAATATTATTATTATAGTAGTATAATTATAGTATACATAATGTTGTAAAAGTGTTAAAGAAAGGTGGTAATTGGTTTAAAGTTAGCCAGGATTAATATTATTATTATTATTATAGTAGTATAATTATAGTATAAATAATGTTGTAAAAGTGTTAAAGAAAGGTGGTAATTGGTGTAAAGTTAAGTAGTATAATTCTAGTAGTAATAATAAAGTTGTAAAAGTGATGATTAAGGGGAAGAAAGCTGCTAATTGGTTGAAAGTTAGTCAGGATTAGGTTTAAGCGATTTAAGAGGAAGAATTAGGTTTAAGCGACTTAGGCGCAGGAAGTCATATTGACTCCATGGATTTATTTCTTCTTAAATGCTCGCTTTCACATCTGTCAACCTTTTGATGACTTCTTGTTTGTAAATACTTCATCTCATTGAGTCTCAGACATAATCTGTCAACCTTTTGATGACTTCTTGTTTGTAAATACTTAATCTCATTGAGTCTCAGACATAATCTGCGTCTGACGAGCCTCATAATCCCCCCCCCCCCATGGCCCCTCCTCCTCCTCAGTGTGTGTGAGGCCCCGCCCCCTTCTCTACTGTATGAGTCTGCCCTGGGGGCCAAACAATATGGCGCTCTTTTAATTACACTGCCTGTAAACAAAATGGTGATTATGTCCACTGTAGGCCTTTATTTACACTCTTAAAGTGACAGGCACACCTGGTGGTGTGGTTGGGGGCGTGTTTATTATATATATATATATATATATATATATATATATATATATATTTTTGTATATATATATATATATATATATATATATATATATATATATATACAGTGGGGCAAAAAAGTATTTAGTCAGCCACCGATTGTGCAAGTTCTCCCACTTAAAATGATGACAGAGGTCTGTAATTTTCATCATAGGTACACTTCAACTGTGAGAGACAGAATGTGAAAAAAAATCCAGGAATTCACATTGTAGGAATTTTAAAGAATTTATTTGTAAATTATGGTGGAAAATAAGTATTTGGTCACTTCAAACAAGGAAGATCTCTGGCTCTCACAGACCTGTAACTTCTTCTTTAAGAAGCTCTTCTGTCCTCCACTCGTTACCTGTATTAATGGCACCTGTTTGAACTTGTTATCTGTATAAAAGACACCTGTCCACAGCCTCAAACAGTCAGACTCCAAACTCCACTATGGCCAAGGCCAAAGAGCTGTCGAAGGACACCAGGAAAAGAATTGTAGACCTGCACCAGACTGTGAAGAGTGAATCTACAATAGGCAAGCAGCTTGGTGTGAAAAAATCAACTGTGGGAGCAATTATCAGAAAATGGAAGACATACAAGACCACTGATAATCTCCCTCGATCTGGGGCTCCACGCAAGATCTCATCCCGTGGGGTCAAAATGATCATGAGAACGGTGAGCAAAAATCCCAGAACCACACGGGGGGACCTGGTGAATGACCTGCAGAGAGCTAAGACCAAAGTAACAAATGTGAATCAAATCCTGCAGTGCCAGACGTGTCCCCCTGCTTTAGCCAGTGCATGTCCAGGCCCGTCTGAAGTTTGCCAGAGAGCACATGGATGATACAGCAGAGGATTAGGAGAATGTCATGTGGTCAGATGAAACCAAAATAGAACTTTTTGGTATAAACTCAACTCGTCGTGTTTGGAGGAAGAAGAATACTGAGTTGCATCCCAAGAACACCATACCTACTGTGAAGCATGGGGGTGGAAACATCATGCTTTGGGGCTGTTTTTCTGCTAAGGGGACAGGCCGACTGATCCGTGTTAAGGAAAGAATGAATGGGGCCATGTATCGTGAGATTTTGAGCCAAAACCTCCTTCCATCAGTGAGAGCTTTGAAGATGAAACATGGCTGGGTCTTCCAGCATGACAATGATCCCAAACACACCGCCCGGGCAACGAAGGAGTGACTCCGTAAGAAGCATTTGAAAGTCCTGGAGTGGCCTAGCCAGTCTCCAGACCTCAACCCCAAAGAAAATCTGTGGAGGGAGTGGAAAGTCTGTGTTGCTCGGCGACAGCCCCAAAACATCACTGCTCTCGAGAAGATCTGCATGGAGGAATGGACCAAAATACCAGCTACTGTGTGTGCAAACCTGGTAAAGACCTATAGTAATCGTTTGACCTCTGTTATTGCCAACAAAGGTTATATTACAAAGTATTGAGTTGAATTTTTGTTCTTGACCAAATACTTATTTTCCACCATAATTTACAAACAAAAATTCTTTAAAAATCCTACAATGTGAATTCCTGGATTTTTTTTTCACATTCTGTCTCTCACAGTTGAAGTGTACCTATGATGACAATTACAGACCTCTGTCATCATTTTAAGTGGGAGAACTTGCACAATTGGTGGCTGACTAAATACTTTTTTGCCCCACTGTATATATGTATATATATATATATATATATATATATATATATATATATATATATACATATATATATATATATATATATATATATATATATATATATATATATAATTTTTTTGGAGAAATAAACAGATAACAACATGTAGAAGAAATAAGAAGAAATACTTGACTTTCAGTGAATTCTAGCTATATATATTTTTTATTATATATATATATATATATATATATATATATATATATATATATATATATATATATATATATATATATATAAATAAAATAAATACTTGAATTTCAGTGTTCATTTATTTACACATATACACACACATAACACTCATCTACTCATTGTTGAGTTAAGGGTTGAATTGTCCATCCTTGTTCTATTCTCTGTCACTATTTCAGAACACACACATTATACAAATATACATTATAAAATCAATAAGAAAACGGGAGCTCTAATTTGGGAGTCTGAATTAGGATCAGAAGTTCCTATATAACCATTGCGCACTCACGTCGCCTTTTTGTATTGATTACTGCAGCTGTGCACTGGATTCATTCACAAATACAAACTACATCTCACAAACACTTTAGAGTTAGGCTCCACCATCAGAATGTGTACTTAAACTTATAAAGATCACATGGATATTATTCAGTGAGATGATTCACCAAAACTAACCTGTTATACAGGAGGAAAAAGCACACAGGACGTTTCAATTGTTCACAGACTGGTCGCGCTCATCAGAATGACAAGACACTTCCGGTCTGCAGGTGATAGCATTCAATTGGGAAGAAACGCCCTACTGCCCCCTACTGACCAATGTGAATACTGATAAATGTGGAACGACAGCTCCAAAAACGAATTCAAACCACAAAATCAAATAAATAAATCAACACAAAAATGTGACACATTATGGGTGGGTCACATATGCATGTACAGTAGATGGCAGTATTGTCCTGTTTAAAAGTGTCACAACATTGCTGTTTACGGCAGACCAACTGCTTTACGGTAGACGCTGTTGTTGTGTGTTGTTGCCACGCTGGGAGGACGTTAATGAAACTGCCTAACAATAAACCCACATAAGAAACCAAGAACTCGCCCTCCATCATTCTACAGTTATAACGTGATTGGGCAGGCAGGCTGTTTATATTGTGGGAAAGCGGACGTGAGAACAGGCTGTCAACACGTCACTCAGGTCCGCCTGAATTTCGGGAGATTTTCGGTAGAAAATTTGTCCCGGGAGGTTTTCGGGAGAGGCGCTGAATTTCGGGAGTCTCCCGGAAAATCCGGGAGGGTTGGCAAGTATGATAATACACATCTATACATACATCTATAATATACATACATCTATAATACACATCTATACATACAACTATAATATACATACATCTATAATACACATCTATACATACAACTATAATATACATACACCTATAATATACATCTATACATACAACTATAATATACATAATATACATACATCTATAATATACATCTATACATACATCTATAATATACATAATATACATACATCTATAATATACATCTATACATACATCTATAATATACATAATATACATACATCTATAATATACATCTATACATACAACTATAATATACATAATATACATACATCTATAATATACATCTATACATACAACTATAATATACATAATATACATACATCTATAATATACATCTATACATACATCTATAATAAACATCTATACATACATCTATAATATACATCTATACATACAACTATAATATACATAAATCTATAATACACATCTATACATACAACTATAATATACATAATATACATACATCTATAATATACATCTATACATACATCTATAATATACGTACATCTATAATACACATCTATACATACAACTATAATATACATACATCTATAATATACATCTATACATACATCTATAATATACATACATCTATAATACACATCTATACATACAACTATAATATACATAATATACATACATCTATAATATACATCTATACATACATCTATAATATACGTACATCTATAATACACATCTATACATACAACTATAATATACATAATATACATACATCTATAATATACATCTATACATACATCTATAATATACATACATCTATAATACACATCTATACATACAACTATAATATACATAATATACATACATCTATAATATACATCTATACATACATCTATAATATACATACTAAACATACATCTATAATATACATACATCTATAATATACATACATCTATAATATACACACATCTATAATATACATACTAAACATACATCTATAATATACATCTATACATACATCTATAATATACATCTGTACATACATCTATAATATACATACATCTATAATACACATCTATACATACATCTATAATATACATCTATACATACATCTATAATATACATACTATAGATACATCTATAATATACATACATCTATAATATACATCTATACATACATCTATGTATAGATGGTGGACGCCGGCGGTGAGGGATGCCGTCAGGCTGAAGAAGGAGTCCTATCGGGTTCTTTTGGCTCATAGGACTCCTGAGGCAGCAGACAGGTACCGACAGGCCAAGCGGTGTGCGGCTTCAGCGGTCGCGGAGGCAAAAACTCGGACATGGGAGGAGTTCGGGGAGGCCATGGAAAAAGACTTCCGGACGGCTTCGAAGCAATTCTGGACCACCATCCGCCGCCTCAGGAAGGGGAAGCAGTGCAGTGTCAACACCGTGTATGGTGGGGATGGTGCTCTGCTGACCTCGACTGCGGATGTTGTGGATCGGTGGAGGGAATACTTCGAAGACCTCCTCAATCCTACCAGCACGTCTTCCTATGAGGAAGCAGTGCCTGGGGAATCTGTGGTGGGCTCTCCTATTTCTGGGGCTGAGGTTGCCGAGGTAGTTAAAAAGCTCCTCGGTGGCAAGGCCCCGGGGGTGGATGAGACCCGCCCGGAATTCCTTAAGGCTCTGGATGTTGTGGGGCTGTCTTGGTTGACAAAACTCTGCAACATCGCGTGGACATCGGGGGCGGTACCTCTGGATTGGCAGACCGGGGTGGTGGTTCCTCTCTTTAAGAAGGGGAACCGGAGGGTGTGTTCCAACTATCGTGGGATCACACTCCTCAGCCTTCTCGGTAAGGTCTATTCAGGTGTACTGGAGAGGAGGCTACGCCGGATAGTCGAACCTCGGATTCAGGAGGAACAGTGTGGTTTTCGTCCTGGTCGTGGAACTGTGGACCAGCTCTATACTCTCGGCAGGGTCCTTGAGGGTGCATGGGAGTTTGCCCAACCAGTCTACATGTGCTTTGTGGACTTGGAGAAGGCATTCGACCGTGTACCCCGGGAAGTCCTGTGGGGAGTGCTCAGAGAGTATGGGGTAACGGACTGTCTGATTGTGGCAGTTCGCTCCCTGTATGATCAGTGCCAGAGCTTGGTCCGCATTGCCGGCAGTAAGTCGGACACGTTTCCAGTGAGGGTTGGACTCCGCCAAGGCTGCCCTTTGTCACCCATTCTGTTCATAACTTTTATGGACAGAATTTCTAGGCGCAGTCAAGGCGTTGAGGGGATCTGGTTTGGTGGCTGCAGGATTAGGTCTCTGCTTTTTGCAGATGATGTGGTCCTGATGGCTTCCTCCGGCCAAGATCTTCAGCTCTCACTGGATCGGTTCGCAGCCGAGTGTGAAGCGACTGGGATGGGAATCAGCACCTCCAAGTCCATGGTTCTCTCCCGGAAAAGGGTGGAGTGCCATCTCCGGGTTGGGGAGGAGATCTTGCCCCAAGTGGAGGAGTTCAAGTACCTCGGAGTCTTGTTCACGAGTGAGGGAAGAGTGGATCGTGAGATCGACAGGCGGATCGGTGCGGCGTCTTCAGTAATGCGGACGCTGTATCGATCCGTTGTGGTGAAGAAGGAGCTGAGCCGGAAGGCAAAGCTATCGATTTACCGGTCGATCTACGTTCCCATCCTCACCTATGGTCATGAGCTTTGGGTCATGACCGAAAGGACAAGATCACGGGTACAAGCGGCCGAAATGAGTTTCCTCCGCCGGGTGGCGGGGCTCTCCCTTAGAGATAGGGTGAGAAGCTCTGTCATCCGGGGGGAGCTCAAAGTAAAGCCGCTGCTCCTCCACATGGAGAGGAGCCAGATGAGGTGGTTCGGGCATCTGGTCAGGATGCCACCCGACGCCTCCCTAGGAAAGTGTTTCGGGCACGTCCGACCGGTAGGAGGCCACGGGGAAGACCCAAGACACGTTGGGAAGACTATCTCTCCCGGTTGGCCTGGGAACGCCTCGGGATCCCCCGGGAGGAGCTGGACGAAGTGGCTGGGGAGAGGGAAGTCTGGGCTTCCCTGCTTAGGCTGCTGCCCCCGCGACCCGACCTCGGATAAGCGGAAGAAGATGGATGGATGGATGGCTCCAGCTAGCGTTTAATGGCGCTCGTTTCCAGTCAACGATTAGTGCTCTCATTTCCAGCTAGCGCTTAATGGCGCTCGTTTCCAGTTAACGATTAGCGCTCTGATTTCCAGCTAGCGTTTAATGGCGCTAGCTTCCAGTTAACGATTAGCGCTCTGATTTCCAGCTAGCGTTTAATGGCGCTCGTTTCCAGTTAACGATTAGCGCTCTCATTTCCAGCTAGCGCTTAATGGCGCTCGTTTCCAGTTAACGATCAGCGCTCTGATTTCCAGCTAGCGCTTAATGACGCTAGCTTCCAGTTAACGATTAGCGCTCTCATTTCCAGCTAGCGCTTAATGGCGCTCGTTTCCAGTTAACGATTAGCGCTCTGATTTCCAGCTAGCATTTAATGGCGCTAGCTTCCAGTTAACGATTAGCGCGCTCATTTCCAGCTAGCGTTTAATGGCGCTAGCTTCCAGTTAACGATTAGCGCTCTCATTTCCAGCTAGCGCTTAATGGCGCTCGTTTCCAGTTAACCATTAGCGCTCTGATTTCCAGCTAGCGTTAAATGGCGCTAGCTTCCAGTTAACAATTAGCGCTCTCATTTCCAGCTAGTGCTTAATGGCGCTAGCTTCCAGTTAACGATTAGCGCTCTCATTTCCAGCTAGGGCTTAATGGCGCTCGTTTCCAGTTAACGATTAGCGCTCTCATTTCCAGCTAGCGTTTAATGGCGCTAGCTTCCAGTTAACGATTAGCGCTTTCATTTCCAGCTAGCGCTTAATGGCGCTCGTTTCCAGTTAACGATTAGCGCTCTCATTTCCAGCTAGCGTTTAATGGCGCTAGCTTCCAGTAAACGATTAGCGCTCTCATTTCCAGCTAGCACTTAATGGCGCTAGCTTCCAGTTAACGATTAGCGCTCTCATTTCCAGCTAGCGCTTAATGGCGCTCGTTTCCAGTTAACGATCAGCGCTCTGATTTCCAGCTAGCGCTTAATGGCGCTAGCTTCCAGTTAACGATTAGCGCTCTCATTTCCAGCTAGCGCTTAATGGCGCTCGTTTCCAGTCAACGATTAGCGCTCTGATTTCCAGCTAGCGTTTAATGGCGCTCGTTTTCAGTTAACGATTAGCGCTCTGATTTCCAGCTAGCGCTTAATGGCGCTCGTTTCCAGTTAACGATTAGCGCTCTGATTTCCAGCTAGCGTTTAATGGCGCTCGTTTCCAGTCAACGATTAGTGCTCTCATTTCCAGCTAGCGCTTAATGGCGCTCGTTTCCAGTTAACGATTAGCGCTCTGATTTCCAGCTAGCGTTTAATGGCGCTAGCTTCCAGTTAACGATTAGCGCTCTGATTTCCAGCTAGCGTTTAATGGCGCTAGCTTCCAGTTAACGATTAGCGCTCTCATTTCCAGCTAGCGCTTAATGGCGCTCGTTTCCAGTTAACGATTAGCGCTCTCATTTCCAGCTAGCGCTTAATGGCGCTCGTTTCCAGTTAACGATTAGCGCTCTGATTTCCAGCTAGCGTTTAATGGCGCTAGCTTCCAGTTAACGATTAGCGATCTCATTTCCAGCTAGCGCTTAATGGCGCTAGCTTCCAGTTAACGATTAGCGCTCTCATTTCCAGCTAGCGCTTAATGGCGCTCGTTTCCAGTTAACGATCAGCGCTCTGATTTCCAGCTAGCGCTTAATGATGCTAGCTTCCAGTTAACGATTAGCGCTCTCATTTCCAGCTAGCGCTTAATGGCGCTCGTTTCCAGTTAACGATTAGCGCTCTGATTTCCAGCTAGCATTTAATGGCGCTAGCTTCCAGTTAACGATTAGCGCGCTCATTTCCAGCTAGCGTTTAATGGCGCTAGCTTCCAGTTAACGATTAGCGCTCTCATTTCCAGCTAGCGCTTAATGGCGCTCGTTTCCAGTTAACCATTAGCGCTCTGATTTCCAGCTAGCGTTAAATGGCGCTAGCTTCCAGTTAACAATTAGCGCTCTCATTTCCAGCTAGTGCTTAATGGCGCTAGCTTCCAGTTAACGATTAGCGCTCTCATTTCCAGCTAGCGCTTAATGGCGCTCGTTTCCAGTTAACGATTAGCGCTCTCATTTCCAGCTAGCGTTTAATGGCGCTAGCTTCCAGTTAACGATTAGCGCTTTCATTTCCAGCTAGCGCTTAATGGCGCTCGTTTCCAGTTAACGATTAGCGCTCTCATTTCCAGCTAGCGTTTAATGGCGCTAGCTTCCAGTAAACGATTAGCGCTCTCATTTCCAGCTAGCACTTAATGGCGCTAGCTTCCAGTTAACGATTAGCGCTCTCATTTCCAGCTAGCGCTTAATGGCGCTCGTTTCCAGTTAACGATCAGCGCTCTGATTTCCAGCTAGCGCTTAATGGCGCTAGCTTCCAGTTAACGATTAGCGCTCTCATTTCCAGCTAGCGCTTAATGGCGCTCGTTTCCAGTCAACGATTAGCGCTCTGATTTCCAGCTAGCGTTTAATGGCGCTCGTTTTCAGTTAACGATTAGCGCTCTGATTTCCAGCTAGCGCTTAATGGCGCTCGTTTCCAGTTAACGATTAGCGCTCTGATTTCCAACTAGCGTTTAATGGCGCTAACTTCCGGCTAGCAACTCGCAAAGCAGTTGCCAGCTAGCATTTAGCACTCTCAATTCCAGCTAGCGATTATTGCTGCTCTAGCTTCCAGTTAGCAACTAACAACATCATTACCATCTAGCGATTAGCGCCGCTGGCTTGTCACTAGCAGACTAGCACAGTATTTCCCAGCTAGCGGTATTATTTGCATAAAAAGGAGGTATCTTTGGGGCCATTTTATGTAAGATGGGGGGTGGGGGGGGGCCCCGGTTCCAAAACCTCCTTCAGTTTGCGGGTCCTCGGCCTGGAAAACATGGAAGAGGTCTTTTGTGAAGAGGTCTAAAACCAGGTTTATGTATGGAATGAATACGTCCAATGAATAAAATCCAAATCCCACTTGGTGACTCCTTGAAGTGGCCTCAGGTCCGTCCTTTGAGCCACTTCACCAAAGACCTTTTGGGTCTCAGTGTCGGGATGAATGAAGACCACGGAGAGGTTTGGAACTGGCCGCTGCTCGCCTGCCAATCAATTTGTTTAACTCCCCAGGCGGGGGCAGCCATCGGAGGACCCCGCACACACTCCCTTCTCCGCGACAAAGCCGCCCCATATGCCCTCCCAGCAGGGACCGGACTCGATACGGGGGCCCCGTGCATTTGGAGTCCAGTTATAGGAATTTGGACGTGGGACAATGAAAAGGACTGCCCGTCAGTGAATTGAAGCACGGAGCAAATGGGGTGGAATTCACATTCAGGGTGTCACTCATCATCCGGGCTTTGAGTCCGTGGTCCTCGTTGGCCTCGGTCAACAACGGAAGACTTGCTAATATGATTTTGGCGTAAGAACAGCAATCAGTACGCCTAATGACACCTTTATTATCCTTAACCAGCCCAAAGCAGGTCGGGCTTGCCCATCCATCCTTCTTCCGCTTATCCGAGGTCGGGTCGCGGGGGCAGCAGCCTAAGCAGGGAAGCCCAGACTTCCCTCTCCCCAGCCACTTCGTCCAGCTCCTCCCGGGGGATCCCGAGGCGTTCCCAGGCCAGCCGGGAGACATAGTCTTCCCAACGTGTCCTGGGTCTTCCCCGTGGCCTCCTACCGGTCGGACGTGCCCGAAACACCTTCCTAGGGAGGCGTTCGGGTGGCATCCTGACCAGATGCCCGAACCACCTCATCTGGCTCCTCTCCATGTGGAGGAGCAGCGGCTTTACTTTGAGCTCCCCCCGGATGACAGAGCTTCTCACCCTATCTCTAAGGGAGAGACCCGGCACCCGGCGGAGGAAACTCATTTGGGCCGCTTGTACCCGTGATCTTGTCCTTTCGGTCATGACCCAAAGCTCTTGACCATAGGTGAGGATGGGAACGGTAAATTGAGAGCTTTGCCTTCCGGCTCAGCTCCTTCTTCACCACAACGGATCGATACAGCGTCCGCATTACTGAAGACGCCGCACCGATCCGCCTGTCCATCTCACCATCCACTCTTCCCCCACTCGTGAACAAGACTCCCAGGTACTTGAACTCCTCCACTTGGGGCAAGATCTCCTCCCGAACCCGGAGATGGCACTCCACCCTTTTCCGGGCGAGAACCATGGACTCGGACTTGGAGGTGCTGATTCCCATCCCAGTCGCTTCACACTCGGCTGCGAACCGATCCAGTGAGAGCTGAAGATCTTGGCCGGAGGAAGCCATCAGGACCACATCATCTGCAAATAGCAGAGACCTAATCCTGCAGCCACCAAACCAGATACCCTCAACGCCCTGACTGAGGGTATCTGGTTTGGAGGTCGGGCTTGGCCACACCTATTGTTTACATCGTAAAAACTGAATCAAATATAAACTTTTAAAACACGTACAGGCTCCGAAAACCAGGACCACATACCAAAAACACTTCCAAGTGAACGGTCTTTCTACCGACTCCATACCCAATCCAATATTGACGTCGTATAACGGTCCGATACCAGGAAAACATTTGGACCATATCGGTCCGATAGACAAGCAGTCTGTTCTGCTGAGGGATGGGTACCGAATTTGGTCCTTTTTTGGCACCGTCCGAATCCCGCTGATTCACGCAAAATCCCACAGTGCCATGTCACGGGACCTGGGATCCTTGAAGACTTTAAGTAACCTCGCATTTTAGAGCTGAAGCAGACTTTAGTTTTAGATTTAAATTGGACACATCTAGTCTTAGACTTAGATTGGTCACATCTAGTCTTAGACTTAGATTGGTCACATCTAGTCTTAGACTTAGATTGGTCACATCTAGTCTTAGACTTGGATTGATCACATCTAGTCTTAGACTTAGATTGGCCACATCTAGTCTTAGATTTAGATTGGTTAGATTTAGTTTTAGACTTAAATTGGTCACATCCAGTCTTAGACTTAGATTGGTCACATCTAGTCTTAGACTCTGATTGGTCACATCTTGTCTTAGACTAAGATTGGTCACATCTAGTCTTAGACTCTGATTGGTCAGATCTAGTCTTAGACTCTGATTGGTCACATCTAGTCTTAGACTCTGATTGGTCACATCTAGTCTTAGACTTGGATTGGTCACATCTAGTCTTGGATTGGTCACATCTAGTCTTAGACTTAGATTGGTCACATCTAGTCTTAGACTTAGATTGGTCACATCTAGTCTTAGACTTAGATTGGTCACATCTAGTCTTAGACTTAGATTGGTCACATCTAGTGTTAGACTTAGATTGGTCACATCTAGTCTTAGACTTAGATTGGTCACATCTAGTCTTAGACTTAGATTGGTCACATCTAGTCTTAGACTTAGATTGGTCACATCTAGTCTTAGACTTAGATTGGTCACATCTAGTCTTAGACGTAGATTGGTCACATCTAGTCTTTGACTTAGATTGGTCACATCTAGTCTTAGACTTAGATTGGTCACATCTAGTCTTTGACTTAGATTGGTCACATCTAGTCTTAGACTAAGATTGGTCACATCTAGTGTTAGACTAAGATTGGTCACATCTAGTCTTTGACTTAGATTGGTCACATCTAGTCTTAGACTTAGATTGGTCACATCTAGTCTTAGACGTAGACTGGTCACATCTAGTCTTAGACTTAGATTGGTCACATCGAGTCTTAGACTTAGATTGGTCACATCTAGTCTTAGACTTGGATTGGTCACATCTAGTCTTAGACTTAGATTGGTCATATCTAGTCTTGGATTGGTCACATCTAGTCTTAGACTTAGATTGGTCACATCTAGTCTTAGACTTAGATTGGTCACATTTAGTCTTAGAGTTAGATTGGTCACATCTAGTCTTAGACTTAGATTGGTCATATCTAGTCTTGGATTGGTCTTATCTAGTCTTGGATTGGTCACATCTAGTCTTAGTCTTAGATTGGTCACATCTAGTCTTAGACTTAGATTGGTCACATCTAGTCTTAGACTTAGATTGGTCACAACTAGTCTTAGACTTAGATTGGTCACATCTAGTCTTAGACGTAGATTGGTCACATCTAGTCTTAAACTTAGATTGGTCACATCGAGTCTTGGACTTAGATTGGTCATATCTAGTCTTGGATTGGTCACATCTAGTCTTAGACTTAGATTGGTCACATCAAGTCTTAGACTTGGATTGGTCACATCTAGTCTTGGATTGGTCACATCTAGTCTTAGACTTAGATTGGTCACATCTAGTCTTAGACTTAGATTGGTCACATCTAGTCTTGGATTGGTCACATCTAGTCTTAGACTTAGATTGGTCACATCTTGTCTTAGACTTAGATTGGTCACATCTAGTCTTAAACTTAGATTGGTCACATCTAGTCTCAGACTTAGATTGGTCACATCTAGTCTTAGACTTAGATTGGTCACATCTAGTCTTAGACTTGGATTGGTCCCATCTAGTCTTGGACGTAGATTGGTCCCATCTAGTCTTGGACGTAGATTGGTCCCATCTAGTCTTAGACTTAGATTGGGCACATCTAGTCTTAGACTTAGATTGGTCACATCTAGTCTTAGACTCTGATTGGTCACATCTAGTCTTAGACTTGGATTGGTCACATCTAGTCTTGGATTGGTCACATCTAGTCTTAGACTTAGATTGGTCACATCTAGTCTTAGACTTAGATTGGTCACATCTAGTCTTGGATTGGTCACATCTAGTCTTAGACTTAGATTGGTCACATCTAGTCTTAGACTTAGATTGGTCACATCTAGTCTTAGACTTAGATTGGTCACATCTAGTCTTGGACGTAGATTGGTCACATCTAGTCTTAGACTTAGATTGGTCACATCTAGTCTTAGACTTAGATTGGTCACATCTAGTCTTAGACTTAGATTGGTCACATCTAGTCTTAGACTTAGATTGGTCACATCTAGTCTTATACGTAGATTGGTCACATCTAGTCTTTGACTTAGATTGGTCACATCTAGTCTTAGACTTAGATTGGTCACATCTTGTCTTTGACTTAGATTGGTCACATCTAGTCTTAGACTAAGATTGGTCACATCTTGTCTTAGACTTAGATTGGTCACATCTAGTCTTAAACTTAGATTGGTCACATCTAGTCTCAGACTTAGATTGGTCACATCTAGTCTTAGACTTAGATTGGTCACATCTAGTCTTAGACTTGGATTGGTCCCATCTAGTCTTGGACGTAGATTGGTCCCATCTAGTCTTGGACGTAGATTGGTCCCATCTAGTCTTAGACTTAGATTGGGCACATCTAGTCTTAGACTTAGATTGGTCACATCTAGTCTTAGACTCTGATTGGTCACATCTAGTCTTAGACTTGGATTGGTCACATCTAGTCTTGGATTGGTCACATCTAGTCTTAGACTTAGATTGGTCACATCTAGTCTTAGACTTAGATTGGTCACATCTAGTCTTGGATTGGTCACATCTAGTCTTAGACTTAGATTGGTCACATCTAGTCTTAGACTTAGATTGGTCACATCTAGTCTTAGACTTAGATTGGTCACATCTAGTCTTGGACGTAGATTGGTCACATCTAGTCTTAGACTTAGATTGGTCACATCTAGTCTTAGACTTAAATTGGTCACATCTAGTCTTAGGCTTAGATTGGTCACATCTAGTCTTAGACTTAGATTGGGTACATCTAGTCTTAGACTTAGATTGGTCACATCTAGTCTTGGACGTAGATTGGTCACATCTAGTCTTAGACTTAGATTGGTCACATCTAGTCTTAGACTTAGATTGGTCACATCTAGTCTTAGACTTAGATTGGTCACATCTAGTCTTGGACGTAGATTGGTTACATCTAGTCTTAGACTTAGATTTGTCACATCTAGTCTTAGACTTAGATTGGTCACATCTAGTCTTGGACCTAGATTGGTCACATCTAGTCTTGGACGTAGATTGGTCACATCTAGTCTTAGACTTAGATTGGTCACATCTAGTCTTAGACTTAGATTGGGCACATCTAGTCTTAGACTTAGATTGGTCACATCTAGTCTTAGACTCTGATTGGTCACATCTAGTCTTAGACTTGGATTGGTCACATCTAGTCTTGGATTGGTCACATCTAGTCTTAGACTTAGATTGGTCACATCTAGTCTTAGACTTAGATTGGTCACATCTAGTCTTGGATTGGTCACATCTAGTCTTAGACTTAGCTTGGTCACATCTAGTCTTAGACTTAGATTGATCACATCTAGTCTTAGACTTAGATTGGTCACATCTAGTCTTAGACTTGGATTGGTCCCATCTAGTCTTGGACGTAGATTGGTCCCATCTAGTCTTAGACTTAGCTTGGTCACATGTAGTCTTGGACGTAGATTGGTCACATCTAGTCTTAGACTTAGATTGGTCACATCTAGTCTTAGACTTAGATTGGTCACATCTTGTCTTAGACTTAGATTGGTCACATCTAGTCTTAGACTTAGATTGGTCACATCTAGTCTTAGACTTGGATTGGTCCCATCTAGTCTTGGACGTAGATTGGTCCCATCTAGTCTTGGACGTAGATTGGTCCCATCTAGTCTTAGACTTAGATTGGGCACATCTAGTCTTAGACTTAGATTGGTCACATCTAGTCTTAGACTCTGATTGGTCACATCTAGTCTTAGACTTGGATTGGTCACATCTAGTCTTGGATTGGTCACATCTAGTCTTAGACTTAGATTGGTCACATCTAGTCTTAGACTTAGATTGGTCACATCTAGTCTTGGATTGGTCACATCTAGTCTTAGACTTAGATTGGTCACATCTAGTCTTAGACTTAGATTGGTCACATCTAGTCTTAGACTTAGATTGGTCACATCTAGTCTTGGACGTAGATTGGTCACATCTAGTCTTAGACTTAGATTGGTCACATCTAGTCTTAGACTTAAATTGGTCACATCTAGTCTTAGGCTTAGATTGGTCACATCTAGTCTTAGACTTAGATTGGGTACATCTAGTCTTAGACTTAGATTGGTCACATCTAGTCTTGGACGTAGATTGGTCACATCTAGTCTTAGACTTAGATTGGTCACATCTAGTCTTAGACTTAGATTGGTCACATCTAGTCTTAGACTTAGATTGGTCACATCTAGTCTTGGACGTAGATTGGTTACATCTAGTCTTAGACTTAGATTTGTCACATCTAGTCTTAGACTTAGATTGGTCACATCTAGTCTTGGACCTAGATTGGTCACATCTAGTCTTGGACGTAGATTGGTCACATCTAGTCTTAGACTTAGATTGGTCACATCTAGTCTTAGACTTAGATTGGGCACATCTAGTCTTAGACTTAGATTGGTCACATCTAGTCTTAGACTCTGATTGGTCACATCTAGTCTTAGACTTGGATTGGTCACATCTAGTCTTGGATTGGTCACATCTAGTCTTAGACTTAGATTGGTCACATCTAGTCTTAGACTTAGATTGGTCACATCTAGTCTTGGATTGGTCACATCTAGTCTTAGACTTAGCTTGGTCACATCTAGTCTTAGACTTAGATTGGTCACATCTAGTCTTAGACTTAGATTGGTCACATCTAGTCTTAGACTTGGATTGGTCCCATCTAGTCTTGGACGTAGATTGGTCCCATCTAGTCTTAGACTTAGCTTGGTCACATGTAGTCTTAGACTTAGATTGGTCACATCTAGTCTTTGACTTAGATTGGTCACATCTAGTCTTAGACTTAGATTGGTCACATCTAGTCTTAGACGTAGACTGGTCACATCTAGTCTTAGACTTAGATTGGTCACATCGAGTCTTAGACTTAGATTGGTCACATCTAGTCTTAGACTTAGATTGGTCACATCTAGTCTTTGACTTAGATTGGTCACATCTAGTCTTAGACTTAGATTGGTCACATCTAGTCTTAGACGTAGACTGGTCACATCTAGTCTTAGACTTAGATTGGTCACATCGAGTCTTAGACTTAGATTGGTCACATCTAGTCTTAGACTTGGATTGGTCACATCTAGTCTTAGACTTAGATTGGTCATATCTAGTCTTGGATTGGTCACATCTAGTCTTAGACTTAGATTGGTCACATCTAGTCTTAGACTTAGATTGGTCACATTTAGTCTTAGAGTTAGATTGGTCACATCTAGTCTTAGACTTAGATTGGTCATATCTAGTCTTGGATTGGTCTTATCTAGTCTTGGATTGGTCACATCTAGTCTTAGTCTTAGATTGGTCACATCTAGTCTTAGACTTAGATTGGTCACATCTAGTCTTAGACTTAGATTGGTCACAACTAGTCTTAGACTTAGATTGGTCACATCTAGTCTTAGACGTAGATTGGTCACATCTAGTCTTAAACTTAGATTGGTCACATCGAGTCTTGGACTTAGATTGGTCATATCTAGTCTTGGATTGGTCACATCTAGTCTTAGACTTAGATTGGTCACATCAAGTCTTAGACTTGGATTGGTCACATCTAGTCTTGGATTGGTCACATCTAGTCTTAGACTTAGATTGGTCACATCTAGTCTTAGACTTAGATTGGTCACATCTAGTCTTGGATTGGTCACATCTAGTCTTAGACTTAGATTGGTCACATCTTGTCTTAGACTTAGATTGGTCACATCTAGTCTTAAACTTAGATTGGTCACATCTAGTCTCAGACTTAGATTGGTCACATCTAGTCTTAGACTTAGATTGGTCACATCTAGTCTTAGACTTGGATTGGTCCCATCTAGTCTTGGACGTAGATTGGTCCCATCTAGTCTTGGACGTAGATTGGTCCCATCTAGTCTTAGACTTAGATTGGGCACATCTAGTCTTAGACTTAGATTGGTCACATCTAGTCTTAGACTCTGATTGGTCACATCTAGTCTTAGACTTGGATTGGTCACATCTAGTCTTGGATTGGTCACATCTAGTCTTAGACTTAGATTGGTCACATCTAGTCTTAGACTTAGATTGGTCACATCTAGTCTTGGATTGGTCACATCTAGTCTTAGACTTAGATTGGTCACATCTAGTCTTAGACTTAGATTGGTCACATCTAGTCTTAGACTTAGATTGGTCACATCTAGTCTTGGACGTAGATTGGTCACATCTAGTCTTAGACTTAGATTGGTCACATCTAGTCTTAGACTTAAATTGGTCACATCTAGTCTTAGGCTTAGATTGGTCACATCTAGTCTTAGACTTAGATTGGGTACATCTAGTCTTAGACTTAGATTGGTCACATCTAGTCTTGGACGTAGATTGGTCACATCTAGTCTTAGACTTAGATTGGTCACATCTAGTCTTAGACTTAGATTGGTCACATCTAGTCTTAGACTTAGATTGGTCACATCTAGTCTTGGACGTAGATTGGTTACATCTAGTCTTAGACTTAGATTTGTCACATCTAGTCTTAGACTTAGATTGGTCACATCTAGTCTTGGACCTAGATTGGTCACATCTAGTCTTGGACGTAGATTGGTCACATCTAGTCTTAGACTTAGATTGGTCACATCTAGTCTTAGACTTAGATTGGGCACATCTAGTCTTAGACTTAGATTGGTCACATCTAGTCTTAGACTCTGATTGGTCACATCTAGTCTTAGACTTGGATTGGTCACATCTAGTCTTGGATTGGTCACATCTAGTCTTAGACTTAGATTGGTCACATCTAGTCTTAGACTTAGATTGGTCACATCTAGTCTTGGATTGGTCACATCTAGTCTTAGACTTAGCTTGGTCACATCTAGTCTTAGACTTAGATTGGTCACATCTAGTCTTAGACTTAGATTGGTCACATCTAGTCTTAGACTTGGATTGGTCCCATCTAGTCTTGGACGTAGATTGGTCCCATCTAGTCTTAGACTTAGCTTGGTCACATGTAGTCTTGGACGTAGATTGGTCACATCTAGTCTTAGACTTAGATTGGTCACATCTAGTCTTAGACTTAGATTGGTCACATCTTGTCTTAGACTTAGATTGGTCACATCTAGTCTTAAACTTAGATTGGTCACATCTAGTCTCAGACTTAGATTGGTCACATCTAGTCTTAGACTTAGATTGGTCACATCTAGTCTTAGACTTGGATTGGTCCCATCTAGTCTTGGACGTAGATTGGTCCCATCTAGTCTTGGACGTAGATTGGTCCCATCTAGTCTTAGACTTAGATTGGGCACATCTAGTCTTAGACTTAGATTGGTCACATCTAGTCTTAGACTCTGATTGGTCACATCTAGTCTTAGACTTGGATTGGTCACATCTAGTCTTGGATTGGTCACATCTAGTCTTAGACTTAGATTGGTCACATCTAGTCTTAGACTTAGATTGGTCACATCTAGTCTTGGATTGGTCACATCTAGTCTTAGACTTAGATTGGTCACATCTAGTCTTAGACTTAGATTGGTCACATCTAGTCTTAGACTTAGATTGGTCACATCTAGTCTTGGACGTAGATTGGTCACATCTAGTCTTAGACTTAGATTGGTCACATCTAGTCTTAGACTTAAATTGGTCACATCTAGTCTTAGGCTTAGATTGGTCACATCTAGTCTTAGACTTAGATTGGGTACATCTAGTCTTAGACTTAGATTGGTCACATCTAGTCTTGGACGTAGATTGGTCACATCTAGTCTTAGACTTAGATTGGTCACATCTAGTCTTAGACTTAGATTGGTCACATCTAGTCTTAGACTTAGATTGGTCACATCTAGTCTTGGACGTAGATTGGTTACATCTAGTCTTAGACTTAGATTTGTCACATCTAGTCTTAGACTTAGATTGGTCACATCTAGTCTTGGACCTAGATTGGTCACATCTAGTCTTGGACGTAGATTGGTCACATCTAGTCTTAGACTTAGATTGGTCACATCTAGTCTTAGACTTAGATTGGGCACATCTAGTCTTAGACTTAGATTGGTCACATCTAGTCTTAGACTCTGATTGGTCACATCTAGTCTTAGACTTGGATTGGTCACATCTAGTCTTGGATTGGTCACATCTAGTCTTAGACTTAGATTGGTCACATCTAGTCTTAGACTTAGATTGGTCACATCTAGTCTTGGATTGGTCACATCTAGTCTTAGACTTAGCTTGGTCACATCTAGTCTTAGACTTAGATTGGTCACATCTAGTCTTAGACTTAGATTGGTCACATCTAGTCTTAGACTTGGATTGGTCCCATCTAGTCTTGGACGTAGATTGGTCCCATCTAGTCTTAGACTTAGCTTGGTCACATGTAGTCTTGGACGTAGATTGGTCACATCTAGTCTTAGACTTAGATTGGTCACATCTAGTCTTAGACTTAAATTGGTCACATCTAGTCTTAGGCTTAGATTGGTCACATCTAGTCTTAGACTTAGATTGGTCACATCTAGTCTTAGACTTAGATTGGTCACATCTAGTCTTGGACTTAGATTGGTCACATCTAGTCTTAGACTTAGATTGATCAGATCTAGTCTTAGACTCTGATTGGTCACATCTAGTCTTAGACTTTGATTGGTCACATCTAGTCTTAGACATAAATTGGTCAGATCTAGTCTCAGACTCAGATTGGTCACATCTAGTTCATAGAAACCAGTAGAATCGTGTACATTTGGGTGCATTCTGGACCTTCTGGGGTCCCCCACTAGACACTGGGACCATGTGGGTCCATTTTTGGTCTTTCAAGATACCTCCAACATGGGGTCAGGGTTTGTCCTAGAAATGACAAGACTATACAAAATAATAACAGTAAAGAGCTTCTCCTGGAAGTGTGACCCCCCCAAACATTTGACTTGACTTAGTGACACAAACTTGTAAACAAAACATTTTTGAAGAGTTTTAATGACTACATTTATACATTTTCACTGAAAACTGAATTCTACGAAAAGTTAGAGATAAAGAGAATCTCTGTCTAAAGTGCCAAATTTAAACGTGTACTATGAGGCGGTCTGGAGTTGGTTTCAGGAGATCCAATTGAAGACCACACCTATTTCATTTTGTTTTGATTTCGTTAAATCCTAGACTGGACCGGAACTCAACCAAACCTTACAACTTGTGGTTGTTTCTGGTCATTGTCGACGTTCGTAGGATTCTAACACGCCAAAGACTCCTGGTGGTCTACGAGCACAGGTCGAGGTTGCACAATAGTCCCTGAGAGAAGGTCAACAACTAGCAGGTGGATTGGAGCCTTAAAGTGCTGCGTTATCTCCCGCAAATGTTTGATCTGTCACTTGGCGGACCGCCTCAAGGGCTCCCGTTGGACAAGACCTGGGTACAACATGTCAGCCGGTGACGGATGACTCCTTCACTGACCACGAGTCGCTACCTGGGACTCCTTCACTGACCACGAGTCGCTACCTGGGACTCCTTCAATGACCACGAGTCGCTACCTGGGACTCCTTCACTGACCAAGAGTCGCTACCTGGGACTCCTTCACTGACCACGAGTCGCTACCTGGGACTCCTTCACTGACCACGAGTCGCTACCTGGGACTCCTTCACTGACCACGAGTCGCTACCTGGGACTCCTTCACTGACCACGAATCGCTACCTGGGACTCCTTCACTGATCACGAGTCGCTACCTGGGACTCCTTCACTGACCACGAGTCGCTACCTGGGACTCCTTCACTGACCACGAGTCGCTACCTGGGACTCCTTCACTGACCATGACTCGCTACCTGGGACTCCTTCACTGACCACGAGTTGCTACCTGGGACTCCTTCACTGACCACGAGTCGCTACCTGGGACTCCTTCACTGACCATGAATCGCTACCTGGTACTCCTTCACTGACCACGAGTCGCTACCTGGGACTCCTTCACTGACCACGAGTCGCTACTTGGGACTCCTTCACTGACCACGAGTCGCTACCTGGGACTCCTTCACTGACCACGAATCGCTACCTGGGACTCCTTCACTGATCACGAGTCGCTACCTGGGACTCCTTCACTGACCACGAGTCGCTACCTGGGACTCCTTCACTGACCACGAGTCGCTACCTGGGACTCCTTCACTGACCACGAGTCGCTACCTGGGACTCCTTCACTGACCACAAATCGCTACCTGGGACTCCTTCACTGACCACGAGTCGCTACCTGGGACTCCTTCACTGACCATGAGTCGCTACCTGGGACTCCTTCACTGACCATGAATCGCTACCTGGGACTCCTTCACTGACCACGAGTCGCTACCTGGGACTCCTTCACTGACCACGAGTCGCTACCTGGGACTCCTTCACTGACCACAAATCGCTACCTGGGACTCCTTCACTGACCACGAGTCGCTACCTGGGACTCCTTCACTGACCACGAGTCGCTACCTGGGACTCCTTCACTGACCACAAATCGCTACCTGGGACTCCTTCACTGACCACGAGTCGCTACCTGGGACTCCTTCACTGACCATGAGTCGCTACCTGGGACTCCTTCACTGACCATGAATCGCTACCTGGGACTCCTTCACTGACCACGAGTCGCTACCTGGGACTCTTTCACTGACCATGAATCGCTACCTGGGACCCCTTCACTGACCACGAGTCGCTACCTGGGACTCCTTCACTGACCATGAATCGCTACCTGGGACTCCTTCACTGACCACGAGTCGCTACCTGGGACTCCTTCACTGACCATGAATCGCTACCTGGGACTCCTTCACTGACCACGAGTCGCTACCTGGGACTCCTTCACTGACCACGAGTCGCTACCTGGGACTCCTTCACTGACCACGAATCGCTACCTGGGACTCCTTCACTGATCACGAGTCGCTACCTGGGACTCCTTCACTGACCACGAGTCGCTACCTGGGATTCCTTCACTGACCACCAGTCGCTACCTGGGACTCCTTCACTGACCACGAGTCGCTACCTGGGACTCCTTCACTGACCACGAGTCACTACCTGGGACTCCTTCACTGACCACGAGTCGCTACCTGGGACTCCTTCACTGACCACGAGTCACTACCTGGGACTCCTTCAATGACCACTAGTCGCTACCTGGGACTCCTTCACTGACCACGAGTCGCTACCTGGTGGGTGCAAACTCATTCCACACCCAATCTTGTGTGAATGACAACAAATGGATAGCAAATCCCTAGTACTTCCTGTACATACAGTACACATAAACACAGTACCTATAGTGGATCCTTACTTATGTACTTCCTGTACCTACAGTACTCAGAAACACAGTAACTAAGATGCATCTGGACTCCCCAGGAACCTACGCTAGGATCCTGTTTGTGGACTTCAGCTCTGCCTTCAACACCATCCTCCCTGGACTGCTACGAGACAAGCTCTACCAGCTCAGTGTGCCCGACTCCCTCTGCAGTTGGATCAATGACTTCCTGACAGACCGAAGACAGCACGTACGGCTGGGGAAGATTGTCCCGGACAGTCGAACCACGAACACTGGTACTCCTCAGGGCTGTGTACTCTCCCCCTGGCTCTTCTCCCTGTACACAAACTGCTGCACCTGCAGTCACCAGTCCTTAAAACTGCTCAAGTTTGCGAATGACACTACCCTCATCGGGCTCATCTCAGATGGCGGTGAGTCCGCCTACAGGAGAGAAGTGGACCGGCTGGCGTCCTGGTGCAGCCACAACAACCTGGAGCTGAACGCCCAGAAAACAGTGGAGATGATCATGGACTTCAGGAAAGTCACAGCCCCACCATCCCCCCTCACCCTGATTGACTCTCCCACCCCCGTCTCCATTGTGGACTCCTTCCGTTTCTGAGCCGACCATCAGCTCCCTCATTAAGAAGGCCCAGCAGAGGATGTAATTCCTGCGGCAGCTGAGGAAACTTAAGGTGCCGACCGAGATGCTGGTGCAGTTTTACTCAGCCATCATGGAGTCCATGCTCACCTCCTCCTTCACCGTGTGGTTCCCCGGCGCCACAGTCCAGGATAAGCATCGCCTGCAGCGCATGGTACGTGCTGCTGAGAAGGTGATTGGCTGCAAGCTCCCATCCCTCCAGGACTTGTTCTCCTCCAGGACCAGGAGGCGTGTGGGTGGGATCACAGCTGACTCTTCTCACCCTGGACACAAACTATTCTCCCCTCTCCCCTCAGGCAGGAGACTACGGTCCATCCAGACCCACACCTCCCACCACCTGAACAGTTTTTTCCCCTCAACCATCAGGCACATGAACAATAACTCCTAACAGTAGCTCCTTTGAATTCCTTCTAAGTCTATAACAAGATCTGATAGCTCAGTTACAGCTCTTGTTAGTACCAAATCTGTGTTATATGTCTTTTATGTTGCACCAAGAACTATTGGAAACAATGAATGTATGTAAATAAACATTTCTGTGTAAATAGCTCATTTCACAACAAATATATATCTGCAGCTTATAGTCCGGTGCGACTAATATATGCAAAAACAATGTATTCTAAAAACGTTTGGGTGTGGCTTATATCCCGGTCCACTCTGTAGTCCGTAGAATACTTGAGTTTCACCACCGGTTTTTTTGTCCTGCACTTTGAAGCGAGAGTGACAACAAAAGGGTCTGGGAAAGCTGGACTCTGAGGCACCTGGTCAGGTGTCCCAAGTCTCCATGAAGTGGTCCATGAGGCGTACAGTAAAGAGTTCACACGCCAAATGACTTTATTGGCTTTTATCAGGGGTTTGGATGTGCGGTTAATGATCCACCAGACTCGCGTGGATCGATGGCAGCGACACCTGGACTATAGTCTTCTCCTGCTCTACCAGGCGGGATCAAATGCTGACATCCGTCACAATTCCAGCAGCTTTGTTGGTTTTGTCGCATTTTATTGCTCTCGGCTTCGTTACTTGTCATGACCCAGGATTACAGTCACTTGTTGTCAGTATTAATAGTCATTAATCCTCATAACCAGGCCTGTCGAGTCATGTTAGATACCCTATTCTCAGTCGGGTTCATTGTCCCATCTCTGACATTTACTGTAAGTTTCATCAAAATAAGTCCATAAGTTGTGTTAGTTACGTTCCTCAATAACGCACCAACAAGGTTTCATCAAAATTAGTCCATAAGTTGTGTTAGTTACGTTCCTCAATAACGCACCAACAAAGTTTCATCAAAATTAGTCCATAAGTTGTGTTAGTTACGTTCCTCAATAACGCACCAACAAGGTTTCATCAAAATTAGTCCATAAGTTGTGTTAGTTACGTTCCTCAATAACGCACCAACAAGGTTTCATCAAAATTAGTCCATAAGTTGTGTTAGTTACGTTCCTCAATAACGCACCAACAAAGTTTCATCAAAATTAGTCCATAAGTTGTGTTAGTTACGTTCCTCAATAACGCACCAACAAGGTTTCATCAAAATTAGTCCATAAGTTGTGTTAGTTACGTTCCTCAATAACGCACCAACAAGGTTTCATCAAAATAAGTCCATAAGTTGTGTTAGTTACATTTATCAATAATGCACCAACAAAGTTTCATCAAAATAAGTCCATAAGTTGTGTTAGTTACGTTCCTCAAAAACGCACCAACAAGGTTTCATCAAAATTAGTCCATAAGTTGTGTTAGTTACGTTCTTCAATAACGCACCAACAAGGTTTCATCAAAATTAGTCCATAAGTTGTGTTAGTTACGTTCTTCAATAACGCACCAACAAAGTTTCATCAAAATAAGTCCATAAGTTGTGTTAGTTATGTTCCTCAATAACGCACCAACAAGGTTTCATCAAAATTAGTCCATAAGTTGTGTTAGTTATGTTCCTCAATAACGCACCAACAAGGTTTCATCAAAATTAGTCCATAAGTTGTGTTAGTTATGTTCCTCAATAACGCACCAACAAGGTTTCATCAAAATTAGTCCATAAGTTGTGTTAGTTACATTTATCAATAATGCACCAACAAAGTTTAATCAAAATAAGTCCATAAGTTGTGTTAGTTACGTTCCTCAATAACGCACCAACAAAGTTTCATCAAAATAAGTCCATAAGTTGGGTTAGTTACGTTCTTCAATAACGCACCAACAAGGTTTCATCAAAATAAGTCCATAAGTTGTGTTAGTTACATTTATCAATAATGCACCAACAAAGTTTCATCAAAATAAGTCCATAAGTTGTGTTAGTTACGTTCCTCAAAAACGCACCAACAAGGTTTCATCAAAATTAGTCCATAAGTTGTGTTAGTTACGTTCTTCAATAACGCACCAACAAAGTTTCATCAAAATTAGTCCATAAGTTGTGTTAGTTACGTTCTTCAATAACGCACCAACAAAGTTTCATCAAAATTAGTCCATAAGTTGTGTTAGTTACGTTCCTCAATAACGCACCAACAAAGTTTCATCAAAATAAGTCCATAAGTTGTGTTAGTTACGTTCCTCAATAACGCACCAACAAAGTTTCATCAAAATAAGTCCATAAGTTGTGTTAGTTACGTTCCTCAATAACGCACCAACAAAGTTTCATCAAAATTAGTCCATAAGTTGTGCTAGTTACGTTCTTCAATAACGCACCAACAAGGTTTCATCAAAATAAGTCCATAAGTTGTGTTAGTTACATTTATCAATAATGCACCAACAAAGTTTCATCAAAATAAGTCCATAAGTTGTGTTAGTTACGTTCCTCAAAAACGCACCAACAAGGTTTCATCAAAATTAGTCCATAAGTTGTGTTAGTTACGTTCTTCAATAACGCACCAACAAGGTTTCATCAAAATTAGTCCATAAGTTGTGTTAGTTACGTTCCTCAATAACGCACCAACAAAGTTTCATCAAAATAAGTCCATAAGTTGTGTTAGTTACGTTCCTCAATAACGCACCAACAAAGTTTCATCAAAATAAGTCCATAAGTTGTGTTAGTTACGTTCCTCAATAACGCACCAACAAAGTTTCATCAAAAATAAGTCCATAAGTTGGGTTAGTTACGTTCTTCAATAACGCACCAACAAAGTTTCATCAAAATTAGTCCATAAGTTGTTTTAGTTACGTTCCTCAATAACGCACCAACAAGGTTTCATCAAAATTAGTCCATAAGTTGTGTTAGTTACGTTCCTCAATAACGCACCAACAAGGTTTCATCAAAATTAGTCCATAAGTTGTGTTAGTTACGTTCCTCAATAACGCACCAACAAGGTTTCATCAAAATTAGTCCATAAGTTGTGTTAGTTACATTTATCAATAATGCACCAACAAAGTTTAATCAAAATAAGTCCATAAGTTGTGTTAGTTACGTTCCTCAATAACGCACCAACAAAGTTTCATCAAAATAAGTCCATAAGTTGTGTTAGTTACGTTCCTCAATAACGCACCAACAAAGTTTCATCAAAATAAGTCCATAAGTTGTGTTAGTTACGTTCCTCAATAACGCACCAACAAAGTTTCATCAAAATAAATCTGCAACTCTAAATAGAAAATATCACTATTATTAATTTCCATTTTATTATTGTTCTTATTTTTTTAAAACAATCTCGGAAGTTTATGTTCCGACACCAAAAAACATGCGTCATAAAAATAAAAATAACCGGAATTCATTTTGGAAGTTGGGAAAGTGTCCGAATGTCCAGGATGAGTGGAATGTGTTGATGTTGGAATGCTTTCAATAGCTTGAAAAATGTGGGAATTGTGCAACTTGGAAAAATGTCCCATTCATTTCAATGGGAACTTCCTGGAAATTTGGGAATTTTGAGAAAAGAGGGATTTTTAAAAAAATGATTAGGAGCATGAATGAGCTGAATTGGTTGGTGTTGGAATTGTTTAAGAAATGTTGACGTAGTAACAGTTTGTTTTTATTGAAAAATGGTATTACGGAATTTCGGGAAAAGTGGGAATTTTTCATTTTCTTAAACAACTTGCTTTTTTTGTCCTGACTAAGAGGAATGTTTGGACAGCGGAACGCTTGAAGTGGGTTGAAAAATGTGAAAGGAGTCATAGCACTAAAAAAGGTTGGAAATAAGGTTAGAAAAAAAGAAATTCCTGGAAATGTGTTAAACGTGGAAAACATGTTTGAATTTCCAGGATGAGTGGAATGTGTTGAAGGTGGAATTGCTTGAATGGGTTGAAAAATGTGGGAATTGTGGAAGTTTGAAAAATGTCCCATTCATTTCAATGGGAACTTCCTGGAAATTTGGGAATTTCGAGAAAAGAGGGATTTAAAAAAAAATGATTAGGAGCATGAATGAGCTGAATTGGTTGGTGTTGGAATTGTTTAAATCAGTTAAGAAATGTTGACGTAGTAACAGTTTGTTTTTATTGAAAAATTGTATTACGGAATTTCGGGAAAAGTGGGAATTTTTCATTTTCTTAAACAACTTGCTTTTTTTGTCCTGACTAAGAGGAATGTTTGGACAGCGGAACGCTTGAAGTGGGTTGAAAAATGTAAAAGGAGTCATAGCACTAAAAAAAGGTTGGAAATAAGGTTAGAAAAAAAGAAATTCCTGGAAATGTGTTAAACGTGGAAAACATGTTTGAATTTCCAGGATGAGTGGAATGTGTTGAAGGTGGAATTGCTTGAATGGGTTGAAAAATGTGGGAATTGTGGAAGTTTGAAAAATGTCCCATTCATTTCAATGGGAACTTCCTGGAAATTTGGGAATTTCGAGAAAAGAGGGATTTTAAAAAAAATGATTAGGAGCATGAATGAGCTGAATTGGTTGGTGTTGGAATTGTTTAAATCGGTTAAGAAATGTTGACGTAGTAACAGTTTGTTTTTATTGAAAAATTGTATTACGGAATTTCGGGAAAAGTGGGAATTTTTCATTTTCTTAAACAACTTGCTTTTTTTGTCCTGACTAAGAGGAATGTTTGGACAGCGGAACGCTTGAAGTGGGTTGAAAAATGTAAAAGGAGTCATAGCACTAAAAAAAGGTTGGAAATAAGGTTAGAAAAAAAGAAATTCCTGGAAATGTGTTAAACGTGGAAAACATGTTTGAATTTCCAGGATGGGTGGAATGTGTTGAAGGTGGAATTGCTTGAATGGGTTGAAAAATGTGGGAATTGTGGAAGTTTGAAAAATGTCCCATTCATTTCAATGGGAACTTCCTGGAAATTTGGGAATTTCGAGAAAAGAGGGATTTTAAAAAAAATGATTAGGAGCATGAATGAGCTGAATTGGTTGGTGTTGGAATTGTTTAAATCAGTTAAGAAATGTTGACGTAGTAACAGTTTGTTTTTATTGAAAAATTGTATTACGGAATTTCGGGAAAAGTGGGAATTTTTCATTTTCTTAAACAACTTGCTTTTTTTGTCCTGACTAAGAGGAATGTTTGGACAGCGGAACGCTTGAAGTGGGTTGAAAAATGTAAAAGGAGTCATAGCACTAAAAAAAGGTTAGAAATAAGGTTAGAAAAAAACGGAAATTCCTGGAAATGTGTTGAACGTGGAAAACATGTTTGAATTTCCAGGATGAGTGGAATGTGTTGAAGGTGGAATTGCTTGAATGGGTTGAAAAATGTGGGAATTGTGGAAGTTTGAAAAATGTTCCATTCATTTCAATGGGAACTTCCTGGAAATTTGGGAATTTTGAGAAAAGAGGGATTTTAAAAAAATGATTAGGAGCATGAATGAGCTGAATTGGTTGGTGTTGGAATTGTTTAAATCAGTTAAGAAATGTTGACGTAGTAACAGTTTGTTTTTATTGAAAAATGGTATTACGGAATTTCGGGAAAAGTGGGAATTTTTCAATTTCTTAAACAACTTCCTTTTTTTGTCCTGACTAAGAGGAATGTTTGGACAGCGGAACGCTTGAAGTGGGTTGAAAAATGTAAAAGGAGTCATAGCACTAAAAAAAGGTTGGAAATAAGGTTAGAAAAAAAGAAATTCCTGGAAATGTGTTAAACGTGGAAAACATGTTTGAATTTCCAGGATGGGTGGAATGTGTTGAAGGTGGAATTGCTTGAATGGGTTGAAAAATGTGGGAATTGTGGAAGTTTGAAAAAATGGCCAATTCATTTTGAATGGGGAAAATGTCCCTAAAAACTGGGAATTCTAGGAAATCCGGGAAATTTTATTTTACAATTGCTGAAGGTGAGAACAAAATTCCTGAACAGGCTGAATATTTTGAAGTTGGATCAGTTTGAATCGGATGAAAAATGTGGGAATGGTGGAAGTTGGAAAAATGTCCCAATTCTTTTCAGTGGGAATTTCATGGAAATTTTGGAATTTTTCGGAAAAGAGGGAATTTTTTTGAAAGTGTTAAAAAGAAAATGTGACGTGTCGTGATGTACAATCCGCATGTTATGCTTTATTATGAAATATGTAGTCGTTATATACATTATTTTGAAAAATGTAGTCATTTTATACATTATTATGAAATATGTAGTCATTATATACATTATTGTGAAGAATGTAGTCATTATATACATTATTTAAAAACATGTAGTAATTGTATACATTATTGTGAAGAATGTAGTCATTATATACATTATTGTGAAGAATGTAGTTATTATATACATTATTTAAAAAAAATGTAGTAATTGTATACATTATTGTGAATAATGTAGTCATTATATACATTATTTAAAAAAATGTAGTGATTGTATACATTATTGTGAAGAATGTAGTCATTATATACATTATTTAAAAAAATGTAGTAATTGTATACATTATTGTGAAGAATGTAGTCATTATATACATTATTGTGAAGAATGTAGTCATTATATACATTATTTAAAAAAATGTAGTGATTGTATACATTATTGCGAAGAATGTAGTCATTATATACATTATTTTAAAAAATGTAGTAATTGTATACATTATTGTGAAGAATGTAGTCATTATATACATTATTTAAAAACATTTAGTAATTGTATACATTATTTAAAAAAATTTAGTAATTGTATACATTATTGTGAAGAATGTAGTCATTATATACATTATTGTGAAGAATGTAGTCATTATATACATTATTTAAAAAAATGTAGTAATTGTATACATTATTGTGAAGAATGTAGTCATTATATACATT
The DNA here is from genome assembly GCF_033978685.3 of Nerophis lumbriciformis. Taxonomy (NCBI): domain Eukaryota; kingdom Metazoa; phylum Chordata; class Actinopteri; order Syngnathiformes; family Syngnathidae; genus Nerophis; species Nerophis lumbriciformis. The sequence goes on from NC_084580.2 coordinate 25,585,250, forward strand.
ATTTAAAAAAATGTAGTGATTGTATACATTATTGTGAAGAATGTAGTCATTATATACATTATTTAAAAAAATGTAGTAATTGTATACATTATTGTGAAGAATGTAGTCATTATATACATTATTGTGAAGAATGTAGTCATTATATACATTATTTAAAAAAATGTAGTAATTGTATACATTATTGTGAAGAATGTAGTCATTATATACATTATTTAAAAAAATGTAGTGATTGTATACATTATTGTGAAGAATGTAGTCATTATATACATTATTTTAAAAAATGTAGTAATTATATACATTATTGTGAAGAATGTAGTCATTATATACATTATTTAAAAAAATGTAGTGATTGTATACATTATTGTGAAGAATGTAGTTATTATATACATTATTTTAAAAAATGTAGTAATTGTATACATTATTGTGAATAATGTAGTCATTATATACATTATTTAAAAAAATGTAGTAATTGTATACATTATTATGAAGAATGTAGTCATTATATACATTATTTTAAAAAATGTAGTAATTGTATACATTATTGTGAAGAATGTAGTCATTATATACATTATTGTGAAGAATGTAGTCATTATATACACTATTTTAAAAAATGTAGTAATTGTATACATTATTGTGAAGAATGTAGTCATTATATACATTATTTTAAAAAATGTAGTAATTGTATACATTATTGTGAAGAATGTAGTCATTATATACATTATTTTAAAAAATGTAGTGATTGTATACATTATTGTGAAGAATGTAGTCATTATATACATTATTGTGAAGAATGTAGTCATTATATACATTATTTAAAAAATGTAGTAATTGTATACATTATTGTGAAGAATGTAGTCATTATATACATTATTTAAAAAAATGTAGTGATTGTATACATTATTGTGAAGAATGTAGTCATTATATACATTATTTTAAAAAATGTAGTGATTGTATACATTATTGTGAAGAATGTAGTTATTATATACATTATTTTAAAAAATGTAGTAATTGTATACATTATTGTGAATAATGTAGTCATTATATACATTATTTAAAAAAATGTAGTAATTGTATACATTATTATGAAGAATGTAGTCATTATATACATTATTTAAAAAAATGTAGTAATTGTATACATTATTGTGAAGAATGTAGTCATTATATACACTATTTTAAAAAATGTAGTAATTGTATACATTATTGTGAAGAATGTAGTCATTATATACATTATTTAAAAAAATGTAGTAATTGTATACATTATTGTGAAGAATGTAGTCATTATATACATTATTTTAAAAAATGTAGTGATTGTATACATTATTGTGAAGAATGTAGTCATTATATACATTATTGTGAAGAATGTAGTCATTATATACATTATTTAAAAAAATGTAGTGATTGTATACATTATTGTGAAGAATGTAGTCATTATATACATTATTTAAAAAATGTAGTGATTGTATACATTATTGTGAAGAATGTAGTTATTATATACATTATTTTAAAAAATGTAGTAATTGTATACATTATTGTGAATAATGTAGTCATTATATACATTATTTAAAAAAATGTAGTAATTGTATACATTATTATGAAGAATGTAGTCATTATATACATTATTTAAAAAAATGTAGTAATTGTATACATTATTGTGAAGAATGTAGTCATTATATACATTATTTAAAACAATGTAGTAATTGTATACATTATTGTGAAGAATGTAGTCATTATATACATTATTTAAAACAATGTAGTAATTGTATACATTATTGTGAAGAATGTAGTCATTATATACATTATTGTGAAGAATGTAGTCATTATATACATTATTTAAAACAATGTAGTAATTGTATACATTATTGTGAAGAATGTAGTCATTATATACATTATTGTGAAGAATGTAGTCATTATATACATTATTTAAAACAATGTAGTCATTATATACATTATTGTGAAGAATGTAGTCATTATATACATTATTTAAAAAAATGTAGTAATTGTATACATTATTGTGAAGAATGTAGTCATTATATACATTATTTAAAAAAATGTAGTAATTGTACACATTATTGTGAAGAATGTAGTCATTATATACATTATTTAAAAAAATGTAGTGATTGTATACATTATTGTGAAGAATGTAGTCATTATATACATTATTTTAAAAAATGTAGTAATTGTATACATTATTGTGAAGAATGTAGTCATATATGCAATCAAATATAAAAGTGAGGATGTGAGGGAGTTCCTTGACCTTGTTTGAAAGATCTTTTTGAAGCTGCTTCCGAGGCACCTTTTGGGCCCTTGGGGGACAAAGCTAAGAGTTTGAAGGGTCTATTAGGGACAAAACACACCTTCCATCCTTGGAGCCAGGAGCTGGATTCAAAGCCAAGATGTGGAGAAAGACGGGCACGCTCACAGGCGTGTGAAAGGAAACCCTACAAAATAAAAGCCTGAGTGCTCTCTGATCAATAAAGTCAATGGTCAGAACCCAACATTGATTAAACGTTGTCAGACAGTATGTTTTATCAACGTTGTATTTGTGTTGTAGAATATTGGTTCGGAATAGACCAAAATTCAATGGTCAGAACCCAACATTGAATAAATGTTGTCAAAAAGCATGTTGTTTCAATGTTGTATTTGTGTTGTAGAATATTTGGTTTTAAAATGACCAAATTTCAATGTCAAATCAACGTCACAACCTGACATTGATTAAACGTCGTCAAAAAGCATGTTGTTTCAACGTTGTATTTGTGTTGTAGAATATTGGTTGGGAAATGACCAAAATTCAATGGTCAGAACCCAACATTGATTAAATGTTGTCAAAAAGCATGTTGTTTCAACGTTGTATTCGTGTTGTTGAATATTGGTTGGGAAATGACCAAAATTCAATGATCAGAACCCAACATTGATTAAATGTTGTCAGACAGTATGTTTTATCAACGTTGTATTTGTGTTGTAGAATATTGGTTGGGAAATGACCACATTTCAATGACAAATCAATGTCAGGATCAAACATTGAATTAACGTCGTCAAAAAGTATGTTGTTTCAACATTGTATTTGTGTTGTTGAATATTGGTTGGAAAATGACCAAATTTCAATTATCAGAACCCAACATTGATTAAACGTTGTCAGACAGTATGTTTTATCAACGTTGTAATTGTGTTGTAAAATATTGGTTAGAAAATGACCAAAATTCAATGTCAAATCAATGTGAGGGTCAAACATTGATTAAACGTTGTCAGAAAGCATGTTGTTTCAACGTTGTATTTGTGTTGTAGAATAATTGGTTTTAAAATGACCAAAATTCAAAGGTCAGAACCCAACATTGATTAAATGTTGTCAAAAATGATGTTGTTTCAACGTTGTATTCGTGTTGTAGAATATTGGTTGGGAAATGACCAAAATTCAAAGGTCAGAACCCAACATTGATTAAATATTGTCAGACAGTATGTTTTATCAACGTTGTATTTGTGTTGTAGAATATTGGTTGGGAAATTACTAAAATTCAATGGTCACAACCTGACATTGATTAAACGTTGTCAAAAAGTATGTTGTTTCAACGTTGTATTTTGTGTTGTAGAATATTGGTTCGGAATTGACCAAAATTCAAAGGTCAGAACCCAACATTGATTAAATGTTGTCAAAAAGCATGTTGTTTCAATGTTGTATTTGTGTTGTAGAATATTGGTTAGAAAATGACCAAGTTTCAATGGTCACAACCTGACATTGATTAAACGTTGTCAAAAAGCATGTTGTTTCAACGTTGTATTTGTGTTGTTGAATATTGGTTGGGAAATGACCACATTTCAATGACAAATCAATGTCAGGATCAAACATTGATTAAATGTTGTCAAAAAGTATGTTGTTTCAACGTTGTATTTTGTGTTGTAGAATATTGGTTCGGAATTGACCAAAATTCAAAGGTCAGAACCCAACATTGATTAAATGTTGTCAAAAAGCATGTTGTTTCAACGTTGTATTTGGGTTGTTGAATATTGGTCAGAAAATGACCAAGTTTCAATGGTCACAACCAGACATTGATTAAACGTTGTCAAAAAGCATGTTGTTTCAACGTTGTATTTGTGTTGTTGAATATTGGTTGGGAAATGACCACATTTCAATGACAAATCAATGTCAGGATCAAACATTGATTAAATGTTGTCAAAAAGTATGTTGTTTCAACGTTGTATTTGTGTTGTAGAATATTGGTTGGGAAATGACCAAAATTCAATGGTCAGAACCCAACATTGATTAAACGTTGTCAGAAAGTATGTTGTTTCAATGTTGTATTTGCGTTGTAGAATAATTGGTTTTAAAATGACCAAAATTCAATGTCTAATCAATGTCACAACCTGACATTGAATTAATGTTGTCAAAAAGTATGTTTTTTCAACGTTGTATTTGTGTTGTAAAATATTGGTTGGGAAATGACCACATTTCAAAGGTCAGAACCCAACATTGATTAATTGTTGTCAAAAAGCATGTTGTTTCAACGTTGTATTTGTGTTGTTGAATATTGGTCCGAAAATGACCAAGTTTCAATGGTCACAACCATCCATCCATCCATCCATCTTCTTCCGCTTATCCGAGGTCGGGTCGCGGGGGCAGCAGCTTAAGCAGGGAAGCCCAGACTTCCCTCTCCCCAGCCACTTCGTCCAGCTCCTCCCGGGGGATCCCGAGGCGTTCCCAGGCCAGCCGGGAGAGATAGTCTTCCCAACGTGTCCTGGGTCTTCCCCGTGGCCTCCTACCGGTCGGACGTGCCCGAAACATCTTCCTAGGGAGGCGTTCGGGTGGCATCCTGACCAGATGCCCGAACCACCTCATCTGGCTCCTCTCCATGTGGAGGAGCAGCGGCTTTACTTTGAGTTCCTCCCGGATGACAGAGCTTCTCACCCTATCTCTAAGGGAGAGCCCCGCCACTCGGCGGAGGAAACTCATTTCGGCCGCTTGTACCCGTGATCTTGTCCTTTCGGTCATGACCCAAAGCTCATGACCATAGGTGAGGATGGGAACGTAGATCGACCGGTAAATCGAGAGCTTTGCCTTCCGGCTCAGCTCCTTCTTCACCACAACGGATCGATACAGCGTCCGCATTACTGAAGACGCCGCACCGATCCGCCTGTCGATCTCACGATCCACTCTTCCCTCACTCGTGAACAAGACTCCGAGGTACTTGAACTCCTCCACTTGGGGCAAGATCTCCTCCCCAACCCGGAGATGGCACTCGACCCTTTTCCGGGAGAGAACCATGGACTCGGACTTGGAGGTGCTGATTCCCATCCCAGTCGCTTCACACTCGGCTGCGAACCGATCCAGCGAGAGCTGAAGATCTTGGCCAGAAGAAGCCATCAGGACCACATCATCTGCAAAAAGCAGAGACCTAATCCTGCAGCCACCAAACCAGATCCCCTCAACGCCTTGACTGCGCCTAGAAATTCTGTCCATAAAGGTTATGAACAGAATGGGTGACAAAGGGCAGCCTTGGCGGAGTCCAACCCTCACTGGAAACGTGTCCGACTTACTGCCGGCAATGCGGACCAAACTCTGGCACTGATTATATAGGGAGCGAACTGCCACAATAAGACAGTCCGTTACCCCATACTCTCTGAGCACTCCCCACAGAACTTCCCGGGGTACACGGTCGAATGCCTTCTCCAAGTCCACAAAGCACATGTAGACTGGTTGGGCAAACTCCCATGCACCCTCAAGGACCCTGCCGAGAGTATAGAGCTGGTCCACAGTTCCACGACCAGGACGAAAACCACACTGTTCCTCCTGAATCCGAGGTTCGACTACAATGTCACAACCAGACATTGATTAAACGTTGTCAAAAAGCATGTTGTTTCAACGTTGTATTTGTGTTGTAGAATATTGGTTGGAATATGACCAAATTTCAATGGTCACAACCTGACATTGATTAAACGTTGTCAAAAAGCAGCATGTTGTTTCAATGTTGTATTTGTGTTGTAGAATATTTGGTTTTAAAATGACCAAAATTCAAAGGTCAGAACCCAACATTGATTAAATGTTGTCAAAAATTATGTTGTTTCAATGTTGTATTTGTGTTGTAGAATATTGGTTGGAAAATGACCAAAATTCAATGATCAGAACCCAACATTGATTAAACGTTGTCAGGCAGTATGTTGTATCAACGTTGTATTTGTGTTGTAGAATATTGGTTAGAAAATGACCAAATTTCAATGTCAAATCAACGTCAGGGTCAAACATTGATTAAATGTTGTCAAAAAGTATGTTGTTTCAACGTTGTATTTGTGTTGTGGAATATTTGGTTTTAAAATGACCACATTTCAATGTCAAATCAACGTCAGGATCAAACATTGAATTAATGTCGTCAAAAAGTATGTTGTTGAATATTGGTTAGAAAAAGACCAAATTTCAATGGTCAAATCAATGTCACAACCTGACATTGATTAAACGTTGTCAAAAAGCAGCATGTTGTTTCAATGTTGTATTTGTGTTGTAGAATATTTGGTTTTAAAATGACCAAAATTCAAAGGTCAGAACCCAACATTGATTAAATGTTGTCAAAAATTATGTTGTTTCAATGTTGTATTTGTGTTGTAGAATATTGGTTGGAAAATGACCAAAATTCAATGATCAGAACCCAACATTGATTAAACGTTGTCAGGCAGTATGTTGTATCAACGTTGTATTTGTGTTGTAGAATATTGGTTAGAAAATGACCAAATTTCAATGTCAAATCAACGTCAGGGTCAAACATTGATTAAATGTTGTCAAAAAGTATGTTGTTTCAACGTTGTATTTGTGTTGTGGAATATTTGGTTTTAAAATGACCACATTTCAATGTCAAATCAACGTCAGGATCAAACATTGAATTAATGTCGTCAAAAAGTATGTTGTTGAATATTGGTTAGAAAAAGACCAAATTTCAATGGTCAAATCAATGTCACAACCTGACATTGATTAAACGTTGTCAAAAAGCATGTTGTTTCAACGTTGTATTTGTGTTGTTGAATATTGGTTGGGAAATGACCAAAATTCAATGGTCAGAACCCAACATTGATTAAACGTTGTCAAAAATTATGTTGTTTCAATGTTGTATTTGTGTTGTAGAATATTGGTTGGGAAATGACCACATTTCAATGGTCAGAAGCCAACATTGATTAAATGTTGTCAGACAGTATGTTGTTTCAACGTTGTATTTGTGTTGTAGAATATTGGTTGGAAAATGACCAAAATTCAAAGGTCAGAACCCAACATTGATTAAATGTTGTCAGACAGTATGTTGTTTCAACATTGTATTTGTGTTGTAGAATATTGGTTGGGAAATGACCAAATTTCAATGGTTTAACCCAACATTGATTAAACGTTGTCAGAAAGTATGTTGTTTCAACGTTGTATTTGTGTTGTAGAATATTGGTTAGAAAATGACCAAATTTCAATGTCAAATCAACGTCAGGGTCAAACATTGATTAAATGTCGTCAAAAAGTATGTTGTTTCAACGTTGTATTTGTGTTGTGGAATATTTGGTTTTAAAATGACCACATTTCAATGTCAAATCAACGTCAGGATCAAACATTGAATTAATGTCGTCAAAAAGTATGTTGTTGAATATTGGTTGGAAAATGACCAAGTTTCAATGGTCACAACCTGACATTGATTAAACATTGTCTGAAAGTATGTTGTTTCAACGTTGTATTTGTGTTGTTGAATATTGGTTGGGAAATGACCAAAATTCAATGGTCAGAACCCAACATTGATTAAACGTTGTCAAAAAGCATGTTGTTTCAACGCTGTATTGGTGTTGTAATATTTTATCATACAAATGATATGCTATTATATTGCATTACATGATACTACTACTACTAATAATGATTACCGTATTTTCCACACTATAAGGCGCACCTAAAAACCACAAATTTTCTCAAAAGCTGACAGTGCGCCTTATAACCCGGTGCGCTTTATATATGGATTAATATTACGATTCATTTTCATAAAGTTTCGATCTCGCAACTACGGTAAACAGCCGCCATCTTTTTTCCCGGTAGAACAGGAAGCGCTTCTTCTACTACGCAAGCAACCGCCAAGGTAAGCACCCGCCCCCATAGAACAGGAAGCGCTTCTTCTTCTACTGTAAGCAACCACCCGCCCGCGTAGAAGAAGAAAAAGCGCGCGGATATTACCGTACGTTTCATTTCCTTTGTGTGTTTACATCTGTAAAGACCACAAAATGGCTCCTACTAAGCGACAGGGATCCGGTTCATGAAAAGACGCAATCTCTCCATGCGCACACGGACTACTATTTCACAGCAACTGATATTCCTGTGAACCGCACTGTGGATACAACGGGAGCACGTACGGTGAATATTCGCACCACAGGGAATGAGGACTGGACTCTCACTATTATGTTAGATCCACTATGGACTGGACTCTCACTATTATGTTCGATCCACTATGGACTGGACTCTCACACTATTATGTTAGATCCACTATGGACTGGACTCTCACTATTATGTTAGATCCACTATGGACTGGACTCTCACTATTATGTTAGATCCACTATGGACTGGACTCTCACTATTATGTTAGATCCACTATGGACTGGACTCTCATAATATTATGTTAGATCCACTATGGACTGGACTCTCACAATATTATGTTAGATCCACTATGGACTGGACTCTCACACTATTATGTTAGATCCACTATGGACTGGACTTTCACTATTATGTTAGATCCACTATGGACTGGACTCTCACTATTATGTTAGATCCACTATGGACTGGACTCTCACTATTATGTTAGATCCACTATGGACTGGACTTTCACTATTATGTTAGATCCACTATGGACTGGACTCTCACAATATTATGTTAGATCCACTATGGACTGGATTCTCACAATATTATGTTAGATCCACTATGGACTGGACTCTCACAGTATTATGTTAGATCCACTATGGACTGGACTCTCACTATTATGTTAGATCCACTATGGACTGGACTCTCACTATTATGTTCGATCCACTATGGACTGGACTCTCACACTATTATGTTAGATCCACTATGGACTGGACTCTCACTATTATGTTAGATCCACTATGGACTGGACTCTCACTATTATGTTAGATCCACTATGGACTGGACTCTCACTATTATGTTAGATCCACTATGGACTGGACTCTCACAATATTATGTTAGATCCACTATGGACTGGACTCTCACAATATTATGTTAGATCCACTATGGACTGGACTCTCACACTATTATGTTAGATCCACTATGGACTGGACTTTCACTATTATGTTAGATCCACTATGGACTGGACTCTCACTATTATGTTAGATCCACTATGGACTGGACTCTCACTATTATGTTAGATCCACTATGGACTGGACTTTCACTATTATGTTAGATCCACTATGGACTGGACTCTCACAATATTATGTTAGATCCACTATGGACTGGATTCTCACAATATTATGTTAGATCCACTATGGACTGGACTCTCACTATTATGTTAGATCCACTATGGACTGGACTCTCACTATTATGTTAGATCCACTATGGACTGGACTTTCACTATTATGTTAGATCCACTATGGACTGGACTCTCACAATATTATGTTAGATCCACTATGGACTGGATTCTCACAATATTATGTTAGATCCACTATGGACTGGACTCTCACAGTATTATGTTAGATCCACTATGGACTGGACTCTCACTATTATGTTAGATCCACTATGGACTGGACTCTCACTATTATGTTAGATCCACTATGGACTGGACTCTCACACTATTATGTTAGATCCACTATGGACTGGATTTTCACAATATTATGTTAGATCCACTATGGACTGGACTTTCACAATATTATGTTAGATCCACTATGGACTGGACTCTCACACTATTATGTTAGATCCACTATGGACTGGACTCTCACTATTATGTTAGATCCACTATGGACTGGACTCTCACACTATTATGTTAGATCCACTATGGACTGGACTCTCACACTATTATGTTAGATCCACTATGGACTGGACTCTCACTATTATTATTCTACGCAAGCAACCGCCAAGGTAAGCACCCGCCCCCATAGAACAAGAAGCGCTTCTTCTTCTACTGTAAGCAACCACCCGCCCGCGTAGAAGAAAAAGCGCGCGGATATTACGTACGTTTCATTTCCTTTGTGTGTTTACATCTGTAAAGACCACAAAATGGCTCCTACTAAACGACAGGGATCCGGTTCATGAAAAGACGCAATCTCTCCATGCGCACACGGACTACTATTTCACAGCAACTGATATTCCTGTGAACCGCACTGTGGATACAACGGGAGCACGTACGGTGAATATTCGCACCACAGGGAATGAGAAGTCATCCTTCACTGTGGTTCTAGCTTGCCATGCTAATGGCCAGAAACTTCCACCCATGGTGATATTCAAAAGGAAGACCTTGCCAAAAGAGACCTTTCCAGCCGGCGTCATCATAAAAGCTAACTCGAAGGGATGGATGAAGAAAAGATGAGCGAGTGGTTAAGGTAAGTTTAAGTTTACGCGAAGAGGCCGGGTGGCTTTTTTCACGCAGCTCCGTCCATGTTGATATACGACTCCATGCGCGCCCACATCACGCTGGTTTTTAATATATTATTAAAGTTTGACTGACCTATCTGACTGTTTTTTTGACATTCCTTTAGCGCAGTTAGATGCGGCTTACAACACGGGGCGGCTTATAGGTGGACAAAGTTTTGAAATATGCCGTTCATTGAAGGCGCGGCTTATAACCCAGGGCGCCTTATGATGCGGAAAATACGGTAGTATTATTATTATTGTTGTTTAAGTAAAATGTTGGTTTGAAAAGGCCTCTATGAATAGAAGTGGCGGATGAAGAGTGACTAGCAGGTGCACTCTTTCAATAATAGTCAAAGTATCTTTGACCCCCATGTTGCACTTGTGTGCACACACACACACACACACACACACACACACACACACACACACACACATATATATATATATATATATATATGTATATATTTACATGCAACATGACTACAATAGCACTTCCATCCATTCACCCGTCCTGCCTTGAAGAAGGAAAGTGGAGTGTTTCCTTGGCCCGAGTGGTCCTCTGCTAAGTGTGTCGGCAGCAAACACCACCTCCTTCAAGACGTCTCGGGGACAATGTGGGCGTGCTAATAGGTGGCGTCTTGAAAGCAGCGGTCAGTCTGGGCGGGGCCCCGGCACAAAGGTCGGCGGTGTCAAGGGCCCGTGTAAAACCGGCTGTGAATAGTGCCGCCTTGAATGGAGGAAAACTGACGATTGTTGTGAAGCTCTGACTCGGAGGAACACTCTGGAGGGAATATGTCCTTCATAGTTACTCATGTTCTGGCAAAAAGGACTCTCACTATTATGTTAGATCCACTATGGACTGGACTCTCACTATTATGTTAGATCCACTATGGACTGGACTCTCACTATTATGTTAGATCCACTATGGACTGGACTCTCACTATTATGTTAGATCCACTATGGACTGGACTTTCACTATTATGTTAGATCCACTATGGACTGGACTCTCACTATTATGTTAGATCCACTATGGACTGGACTCTCACAATATTATGTTAGATCCACTATGGACTGGACTCTCACTATTATGTTAGATCCACTATGGACTGGACTCTCACAATATTATGTTAGATCCACTATGGACTGGACTCTCACTATTATGTTAGATCCACTATGGGCTGGACTTTCACTATTATGTTAGATCCACTATGGACTGGACTCTCACTATTATGTTAGATCCACTATGGACTGGACTCTCACAATATTATGTTAGATCCACAATGGACTGGACTCTCACTATTATGTTAGATCCACTATGGACTGGACTTTCACTATTATGTTAGATCCACTATGGACTGGACTCTCACTATTATGTTAGATCCACTATGGACTGGACTCTCACTATTATGTTAGATCCACTATGGACTGGACTTTCACTGTTATGTTAGATCCACTATGGACTGGACTCTCACTATTATGTTCGATCCACTATGGACTGGACTCTCTCACTATTATGTTAGATCCACTATGGACTGGACTCTCACTATTATGTTAGATCCACTATGGACTGGACTCTCACTATTATGTTAGATCCACTGTGGACTGGACTCTCACACTATTATGTTAGATCCACTATGGACTGGACTCTCAGACTATTATGTTAGATCCACTATGGACTGGACTCTCACTATTATGTTAGATCCACTATGGACTGGACTTTCACTATTATGTTAGATCCACTATGGACTGGACTCTCACAATATTATGTTAGATCCACTATGGACTGGACTTTCACTATTATGTTAGATCCACTATGGACTGGACTTTCACTATTATGTTAGATCCACTATGGACTGGACTTTCACTATTATGTTAGATCCACTATGGACTGGACTCTCACAGTATTATGTTAGATCCACTATGGACTGGACTCTCACTATTATGTTAGATCCACTATGGACTGGACTCTCACTATTATGTTCAATCCACTATGGACTGGACTCTCACACTATTATGTTAGATCCACTATGGACTGGACTCTCACACTATTATGTTAGATCCACAATGGACTGGACTCTCACTATTATGTTAGATCCACTATGGACTGGACTCTCACAATATTATGTTAGATCCACTATGGACTGGACTCTCACAATATTATGTTAGATCCACTATGGACTGGACTCTCACTATTATGTTAGATCCACTATGGACTGGACTCACACTATTATGTTAGATCCACTCGACGTCCATTGCCCACATCTGCGGTCCCCTCCAAGGTTTCACATTGTTATCCCATTGGGTTGAGTTTTTCCTTGCCCTGATGTGGGATCTGAGCCGAGGATGTCATTGTGGCTTGTGCAGCCCTTTGAGACACTCGTGATTTAGGGCTATATAAGCAAACATTGATTGATTGACTGATTGATAATCCCCCCCATCTGGTCCTTGGCCCGACCCGGGGTCTCCTCCCAGTGGGACGTGTAACGAGGACCTCCCTAGGGAGACGCTGGTGAGGCATCCACACGAGATGCCCGAACCACCTAAGCTGGCTCCTTTCCAAGCGAAGGAGCAGCGGCTCTACTCCGAGTCTCTCTCGGGTGACTGAACTTCTCACCCTATCTCTAAGGGAGATGCCAGCCACCCTTCTGAGGAAACTCTTGTATCTGCCATCTTATTCTTTGGGTCATGACCCACACTTCATGACCATAGGTGAGAGTAGGGATATAGATGGCTCGGTAGATCGAGAGCTTTGCCTTCTGGCTCAGCTCTTGTTTGGTCACACCAGTGCGGCAGAGAGACTGCAATACTGCCCCAGCTGCTCCTATTCTCCGGCTGATTTCCTTCTCCATCTTTCCCTCACTCGTGAACAAGACCCCGAGATACTTCAACTCCTCCACCTGGGAGAGAGTCTCGTTCTCTACCTCTTTGGTCCTTGGCCCGCCCCGGGCTCTCCTCCCAATGGGACGTGTAACAAGGACCTCCCTAGAGAGACGCTGGTGAGGCATCCACACGAGATGCCCGAACCACCTAAGCTGGCTCCTTTCCAAGCGAAGGAGCAGTGGCTCTGCTCTGAGTCTCTCTCGGGCGACTGAACTTCTCACCCTATCTCTAAGGGAGATGCCAGCCACCCTTCTGAGGAAACTCTTGTGTCTGCCATCTTATCCTTTGGGTCATGACCATAGGTGAGAGTAGGAATGTAGATAGCTCGCTAGACCGAGAGCTTTGCCTCCTGGCTCAGTTCTCATTTGGTCACAACAGTGCGGCAGAGAGACTGCATAACTGCTCCAGCTGCTCCTATTCTCCAGCTGATTTCCTTCTCCATCTTTCCCTTACCCGTGAACAAGACCCCGAGATACTTCAACTCCTCCACCTGGGAGAGAGTCTTGTTCTCTACTTCTCTGGTCATTGGGGGGTCTCCTCCCAGTGGGACGTGCAACAAGGACCTCCCTAGGGAGAGGCTGGTGAGGCATCCGCACGAGATGCCCGAACCACCTAAGCTGGCTCCTTTCCAAGCAAAGGAGCAGCGGCTCTACTCCGAGTCTCTCTTGGGTGACTGAACTTCTCACCCTATCTCTAAGGGAGATGCCAGTCACCCTTCTGAGGAAACTCTTGTGTCTGCCATCTTATCCTTTGGGTCATGACCATAGGTGAGAGTAGGAATGTAGATAGCTCGCTAGACCGAGAGCTTTGCCTCCTGGCTCAGCTCTCATTTGGTCACAACAGTGCGGCAGAGACTGCAATACTGCTCCAGCTGCTCCCATTCTCCAGCTGATTTCCTTCTCCATCTTTCCCTCACTCGTGAACAAGACCCCGAGATACTTCAACTCCTCCACCTGGGAGAGAGTCTCGTTCTCTACCTCTCTGGTCCTTGGCCCGCTCCGGGCTCTCCTCCCAATGGGACGTGTAACGAGGACCTCCCTAGGGAGACGCTGGTGAGGCATCCACACGAGATGCCCGAACCACCTAAGCTGGCTCCTTTCCAAGCGAAGGAGCAGCGGCTCTACTCCGAGTCTCTCTCGGGCGACTGAACTTCTCACCCTATCTCTAAGGGAGATGCCAGCCACCCTTCTGAGGAAACTCTTGTGTCTGCCATCTTATCCTTTGGGTTCATGACCATAGGTGAGAGTAGGAATGTAGATAGCTCGCTAGACCGAGAGGTTTGCCTTCTGGCTCAGCTCTCGTTTGGT